>NC_083428.1:55270861-55328316 GCF_020745735.1 Hemiscyllium ocellatum
GGGCCCTTTTCTCCTTAAGGATTCCAAATTTGAGCAATTCTTTTGGAAGGAGTTTCAGGAATTCTTGACTATCCACTCAGGCATGGCTAGTAGTCCGTCCATGCTATGGGAGACTGCTAAGGCCTTTGCTAGGGGATTAGGTATTTCTTATTTGGCTAGCCAGAAATGACAGAAGGAGGAAGAGCAGTGTCTACTTGAGATGCAGTTGAAAGCTGCGGAGGCGGCACATTTTGCATGGCCTTTGGTCACTAACCTACAGCAGATCACCACCCTTCGGGCTGCCTTGAATTCAATACCAGCAGAAAACAGAAAGAAAGAACTTGCTTTTCCCAGACAAAGTCTATTCGAATATGGGGAAAGGCCAGGGAAGTATTTAACATATCTGACTCGGAAAAAGTGTTCTCCCCAATCCATTACTACAATCAGAGACAGCGCTGGGGTCCTTACATACGATGCTAAAAAGATTAATGGGGCTTTTCAGTGCTTTTACTTTGAATTGTATCGGTCTGAAGGTTCCGAGGACAGGATGGGTAAAATGGAGACTTTTTTAAGAAACTTGTCCTCCCGGGGTAAACTTGGAGCAGGCCGCTCTCATTCATGGCCACTTGACAGTTCGGGAAATGTAGGAGGCAGCAAGGCAACTTCAGAGTGTGAAAGCGCTTGGCCCTGATGGTCTTCCAGGTGAGTTTTATTAGGAGTTTATAGGGATTCTGTCAGGGCCGATGTTAGAGATGTCCAATCACCCCGATATGCATGAATGCCCATCACCATTTTTGAGAGAAGCTAATATTTCCTTAATTCTTAAGAAGGGGAAGGTTCCTGAGGATTGTGCCTCTTAGGCCCATCTCCCTATTAAATTCAGATTGCGAGATTTTGTCCATGATCCTGGCGCTGAGGGTGGAAATAGTGTTGCCTCATATTATTAAAAAGGACCAAACAGGCTTTATAAAGGGCTGTAGATCCTCTCATAAGATTAGAAGGTGGATGAATGTGGTCCAAGTTCGTCAGCAACAATCGATTCAGGGGTTGGTGATTTCCCTAGGTGGAGAGAAAGCATTCGATTGGGTGGAATGGATGTTTTTTTTAATGTCTTAGAGCAGTTTGGGTTGGGTGAAGTCTTTGCGAGGTGGTGGAGGTTTTATATCACCAATGGGGTGAAGTCTGGTAATTTTATGATTGGTCGGGGTAGTTGGCAAGGCTGCCCCAGCTCACCATTGTTGTTTACGGTGGGGATAGTGCCGCTGGCAGAGGCCATTCGTCAGAACATCCACATAACCGCTCCGGAAGTGGGATCGAGGGCACACAAGATTACACTATAGGCGGATGATGTCTTTCTGTTTTTATCGAACCCGATGACCTCAGTACCTCATTCGATACAATGTATCCATTCATTTGTGTCTATATCAGGATAGAAGATTAACTTTGCAAAATCGGAGGAAAAGCCTTGGGGAACCTTAAGGATGTGCCAGAAGTTGAAGGTGGCCCTAAGTTCCTTTTTAAGTGGTCATGGGCAGAGTTCTGGTACCTAGGCATTTTTATTACCCACAAGCTTGATCTGTTGCTCCGGACTAACTTGGTTCACTTGCTCGACAATATCAGGCGAGATCTTCAGAGATTTGAGGCTCTTCCAATTTCATGGCCAAGCCGAATATCTCTCATTAAGATGAATGTTCTTCCTCGTTTGCTTTATACCATGTGTATGCTCCCTATATTTTTTCCCAGGTCAATGCTGTGAAAACTTATGGGGTGGTTTGGTTCCTTTGTCTGCTATCATGGGTGGCCCCTCATCAAACTTACTAACTTGCAGTTGCCATATGGAGGGGGAGGAGTTGATTTACCAGACATCAGAAGGGATTAAGAAGTTCCCCGTTGTCCTGCGTGTGCGAATGGATAGGTAACGATCCAAACTCAATATGGCTGGATATTGAGGCCTCCCAAGCAAAGTTCCCTCTTATTAATCTGTTCATCATGGATAAGATGAGGACAGTTATGGACCACTTCTGGAACACCATTGTCATTATTACAGTCAGGGCTTGGAGGACAATGCATCAGAATGATCTATGACTTCGCCATTTACACCTATACTTGGCATGCCAGGGTTCCAACCAGGGATGATGGACTCAGGGTTCAAACTATGGGCAGTGAGAGGAGTTTCTAGTTTGGGAGACTTGTTTGAGGGGGAGGTTATGATGTCTTTTGAGCAACTGAGCTGCAAATAAGGGTGCCCAGCAGAGACTTTTCCATTTTCTTCAGGTTAGGGATTTCATCCAGAAGAAGACTACCTTCTCACTAAGCACTATAAGCCCAATACATTCCACAAGCACCCTTTTGGTTAGTGCCCTCTATCATCTGCTGAGTGGCAGGGCCTGGCAGGATATTAACCGGTTATGTGAGGTCTGGGAGGAAGAGCTAGGAGTGCAGGTCTCTTCTGAAACATGGGAGAACACATGGGAGAATAGTCAAAAGATCTCAATATGTAACAGGACATATGCTGCACAGTTAAAAGTTCTGCATCTTCAGTTTCCCCGAAATGTAAAATAAGTGTAAGTACTCTTACCATTGATTCTGTGCATTCCATAGGCTTTGTGTTTACTTGAGCGCTGTGGCGGGACAGATAGGGAGGGTATTGAGGACTGAAGTCAAACTAGACCAGATATCTCTTCTTAGGTCTACCGAATTTACCATCTTTAGACTGGCAGGGGAAGAAAGTATTTAATAATGCACGGAATAAAATTCCAATGAGTTGGGTGTCTGAGAACCAACCGGGCTTGCTGGGATGGCAGAAATAAATTATGGGGGACATTCGCTTGGACTTTTATTACAAACATGGTGCAGCACACAACAGCCCATTTTGATAAGGCATGGCAGCACTACTAGAGTTATTTGGAAACGGATTTGCCAGTTGTCTTAATTATGGTGTTTGTTTAACCAGAATGGTTAGATTTGTTAAACCCTGGGCCCTGGAGGAGGGTCTCCTGAGTTAATATGGACATATATACAATGCTCCTGTTCCTCTGTTTGGGAGCTTTGCGCCAAGCATAACTGTTTCGTATTTTGTGATTTTTTTCTTTTCCTTTGGTGTTGCTTTGCAGTGTTAGGGTTTGTTTTATATTAGAGGGTAGATTAATAGTTAGGAGACAATTGTTGCATTGTAATTTGTGTTTTTTTTCTTTTTTTATTATACTGATAATTGTTATTGATTGCATTTTACAATAAGTTTATATGTTTGTAAAGTTAAAAAATTGCTAATAAATATATTTACCAAAATAAAGGAAAAATCTTGCCGGAGTTATGCTGAAAGATATTTGAATTTTGGAGAGACTAGAATATGTTACTTGCCAGTGATGTTAGGAGCAGGAAGGTAGTACAGAAAAAAATCAACCTGGCTAAAGATCTGTTTGGGGAGACAGCACATCTGATATGTGGATCATTGGGATTTCCGGGTCAGTAGGTCTTACACAAGGAGGACAGGATGGACCTGAACCGGCATCAATCTCCGACATGTGGATCATTGGAATTCCCGAGTCGGTAGGATATACACAAGAAAGATGGATAGACATGAACTGGCAGCAATGTCCGACATGTGGATCATTGAGTTTCCCGGTCGGTAGGATCTACGCAAGATTCTAGATTAGAGAGGTGCTGGAAAAGCACAGCAGTTCAGGCAGCATCCGACGAGCAGGAAAATCTACGTTTCAGGCAAAATCCCATTATCAGGAATAGAGGCAGAGTCCCTGCGGGGTGGAGAGATAAATGAGATGAGGGTGCGGTTGGGGAGAAAGAATCAGACAGTACAATCGGTGAATGGGGATTGGGATGGAAGTTATAGCTCAAAGAGGAGGGTGGGGAAAGGTAGAAAAGAGTACAATGGGTGAATAGGGTGGGGATGAAGGTCAAAGAGGAAGGTGGAGTGGATAGGTGGAAATAAATATAGGCAGATAGGGCAAGTCATGGGGACAGTGCTGAGCTGGAAGTTTGGAACTGGGGTGAGGTGGGGGAAAGGGAAATGAGGAAACTGTTGAAGTCCACACTGATGCCCTGGGATTGAAGTGTTCCGAGGTGGAAGATGAGGCATTCTTCTTACAGGCGTCGGGTGGTGAGGGAGCGGCGGTGAAGGAGGCCGAGGACGTCCATGTCTTCGGCTGAGTGGGAGGGGGAGTTGAAATGTTTGGCCACAGGGCGGTGTGGTTGATTGATGCAGGTGTCCCAAAAATGTTCCCTGAAGCGCTCTGCGAGGAGGGGTCAAGTCCCCCCAAAGTAGAGGAGACCGCATCAGGAGCAATGGATACAATAAATTATATTGGTGGATGTGCAGGTAAAACTGTGATGGATGTGGAAGGTTCCTTTGGGGCCTTGGATGGAGGTGAGGGAGGAGGTGTGGGCACAGGATTTGCAATTCCTGCGGTGGCAGAGGAAGGTGCCAGGGTTGTTGGGGGGTGTGGACATGGTCTTTGCGGAAGACGGAAAGGGATGGGGAGGGAAATGTATCCCTGGTGGTGAGGTCCGTTTTTAGGTGGTGGAAATGTCGTCGAATGATTCGGTTTATGCGAAGTTTATTAGGGTTGAAGGTGAGCACCACGAGGGTTCTGTCCTTTTTACAGTTGGAGGAGTGGTGCCTCAGGGCGGAGGTGTGGGATGTGGACGAGATGCGTTGGAGGGCATCTTTAACCAAGTGGGAAGGGAAATTGCGGTCTCGAAAGAAGGAGGCCATTTGGTGTGTTCTGTGGTGGAACAAGTCCTGCTGGGAGCAGATGCGGCAGAGGCGGAGGAACTGGGAATGCAGGATGGCATTTTTGCAGAAAGTAGGATGGGAAGAGGTGTAATCCAGGTAGCTGTGGGAGTGGGATTGTTTGTACCACTCTAATCTAGAATCTGTTTTCCAGCATCTGCAGTCCTTGTATTAACCTAGGATCTACACAAGAAGAATGGGATGGGCCTGAACTGACAGCAATTTCCTGGCAGACAGGTTTGCAATTGTAACTCAGGAGGTTTTAAATTAGTGTGGTTAGGAGTGGGGGTGGGGAGGGGGGAAGGGAGATAAGACCAGAGCAGAAGTTCGACAATAAGTGACTGAGGAGGAATTGGAGACTAAAACCAGTGCAGCTAAGACCAGCAACACAGACGCAGAGGGCACTAAACACAATGCGACTTGCAACCTGAAGTGTGATTAGTTTCATATGGGGAATCTAGCATGTCAGAACTTGGAGCTTGGGTGAGTACATATAATGACAATGTTCATATTACAGAGATTTCTTGAGCGAGGGACAAGAGAGCAATAAATCCAGTGGGTCCAGAAATAGTTGTTGAATGTGCAGTGAGTGGCTGGAGACAGTTGTTTAAAGTTTCTTCATGACCAACAAATGAAGCACAAGTTGCAGAGAGGAGACACTCTATAAATAGACCAGAGGCGTCTTTTTTTTTCAACCCACGCCAAACTGTGTGTGACAATTGAGAGGGACAGAAGAAGATCCTGTATTAATGTGGATCAGGTATTTCCAGCAAGTGGCCTCCATCTATCCTGTGCAGGAGCTGTGAGGGGCTGAATGGAATATAGGAAACCGGACTGAGGAGCAGGTGTGGGCCATTAGGCACTTTGTCTTGGCTCTGCCTCGCACTAAGATCGTAGCTGATCTGATTGTGGTCTCAGCAGTACTTCTTCTGTACGTGCACTATTTTCCTACATTCACTTCTCTCTCAAATATTTAACAGACACAACTTTGAATAAATGTAAGTATCAGGTGCTGCAAACTTCCCGGGAAAGGAATTCCCACCTGAACAGCCCTTTTAGAATTTGTAATTCGTGCTCCAATCGATGTTGCAGTGTCAGTGTTTCCTTTTACAGTCACACTGCTCCACTGTTTTACAACAGATTCCAAAGTTTAGTGATATGACTAATGTTAGCCTGGCTCATCTTCTACAAAAATGTGAAACACACACACATCATAAGACAAAACAGAAATATGAAAGCTTTCCAGAGTTTCATAATAGTTGAACTCATAACAAGTGAATAGATGATAGACTGTCTCTAATATTATTCTGTCCCTTGAAGTTATTAGATTAGATTCCCTACAGTGTGGAAACAGGCCCTTCGGCCCAATAAGTCCACACCGATGCTCCAAAGATGAACCCACCCAGTGCCATTTCCCTCTGGCTAGTGCACCGAAACCGATGGGCAATTTAGCATGGCTAATTCACCTGACCTGCACATTTTTGGACCTGTGAGAGGAAACCGCAGCACCCAAAGGAAACCCACGCATACATGGGGAGAGTATTCAAACTCCACACAGACAGTCGCCTAAGGCTTGAATCAAACCTGGGACCCTGGTGCTGTGGGGCAGTAGTGCTAACCACTGAGCCGCTGTGTCACCCATCCTGCTCAGAGAAGTTACTTATGATGTGACTTCTCCCCAGAATAGTTGGAGTTAGCTGAATGCCCATTGCTTCAGAGGGTAGGGTGATTCCAATGAATCTCTCATCAGAGATTCTCCACGACTCAGCAGGTAGAGATAAGTCAGACATTTACTGTTGTCAGGTGTAAAAAAAAGAAGACAGAGGGATCAATCAGCTGCTGCTTCTCAGGCAGGGAACATTGTTCTCCCTCTCTGTGTTGAAACAAGCAATCATGTAAACTGAACACCAAACTGGACCGCTTGCACTCGTTATGAACATTCTCTGGAATGGATCATCATGGACAATATGCAAGAGCATCATTGCTGTTGTTATACACAGTGCCTTTCTTTTGCAAAAGAGAAAATTCTTGCTTTATAATTTGTTGATATGTTGGTATGCATTTGCTTAATTTTGAAAAATCATTTGATGTTTTCATAATATCTGTGCTAAAATCAATACATTTTATTCTTAAAATTTATTCCATAGTTTTTGTCTCACTGAGCAGTGAAAATATGTATCCAGCTGATTGTTCTCAGAATCGTGTATTCTTCAAAAAGATTTCTCATCTAAGACCAAAACTGATAATGTTTCAGAACAAAAGGCCTTCATTCCAGGAAAGTGTGAAAAAATCATTGTTGATAAACTTCTGAAGCTTTTCTTTAAGGTTAAGGGATCAAAACTGCACACAATGTGCCAGATGTGGTCATAGCAACGCCCTGTACAGATGTAGACTCGAAAAATGTGATGCTGGAAAAGCACAACAGGCCAGGCAGCACCCAACGAACAGGAGACTCGATGTTTTAGGCATATTCCTGATGAAGGACTTATACCCGTGAAGCCAATTCTCCTGCTCCTCGGATGTTGCCTGATTGGCTGTGCTTTTCCAGCCTCACACTGTTCGACTCTGATCTCCAGCAACTGCACTCTTCACTTTTACTGGTACAGATGTAGTAAAACATTCCTGATGAAACTTGGTACCCTTTGCCAGAAACACAATCATTCCACTTATCTTCCATACGGCAAGTGCAGACTAACTACATATGATTTGAGTAGCAGGATCATGAATACCGTCTGTATCACAGAGTTCTGCAATCTCTCTCCACTTATATTGTTTACCATTGTTTTTTCGTTCCATCCAAAATAGACAACTCACATTATGCTATATCTGGTGAAGGTTTGCTCACGAGCCTCCCTTTGCCTATATCACATTGATGACACACGACCTCCATTTGATGACATACTGGATGACCAGCTTGGTGTTTGAGCTAATTGGGCTTTAATATACTCAGCCCCTTCCTCCAGATCTTTGATACAGATATTGATCGTTCATTATTCCATAGTGATCTCTGAGGCACTCCACCAGTTACAGCTTTGAACGTGAAAATAAGCATTTACATCTACTCTCTATTTCCTGTTGGCAACAGCTTCTTGTGAAGCAGCTCAGATGTTTACATGGCGTCCTGTGCAGTAAAATGTACTCAATGAGCTAAAATGATTAATTCTATTTTCCTCGTTAAATAGGCAGAATGGTCTTCTCCAGACTCATGGTAACGATAATGACTGGCTGAAAGACGTGGCCCTTTGTCACAGTTTCGAGGGGTGGATGGATGGCACAATACATGGGGTAATGGCAGCAGTATATCCCTGTAACAGCATCGAGAGTGGTTTGAGAGAACAACACATGGGGTAGGGGCAGCAGTATATCTCTGTAATGGCATCAAACGTGGATTACAAGAACAACACATGGCGTAGGGACAACAGCATGTCTCTGTAACAGACACGAGGGTGGATTGAGGCAACAACACATGGGGTAGAGGCAGCAAATGGTCATTCGGCACCACCAGTCAGAATGCTCATGACTGATCCGAGTGTGTTTGACCATCCATCTCCTGCCTGTTCGCAATGAATATTGACTCTCCTATCCAGCAAAGATCAGCCGAGCTCAGTCTTGAATATCTTCAAAAACCGAGTCTTCACTGCTCCCTGAAGATGGGGACCCTGCAGATAGTACAACACTAAAGTGAAAGGGGCGACCTTATTTCAGTGTGAGACCTGTTATTTTAAACTGTGTTCACCTCACACGAAATCGCCACCTCTTTTGAAACATAAGGACAGAATAATTAGGCATAGACATAAACCATCTAGCCCTCTAAACCTGTCCAATAGGACCACTGACTCTTTTCAATCAAATATGTACTAAACTGATTCTGTGCTCCTGTCCCAGGAAGAGAATAACTGATAGCATGACACCACACAAGCATTAAAAACGCAGAATTAGGACATTCGGCCCATCGACTCTGAATGCCATTTAATACTGGCTTGGAGATTTCTCAACATCATTCTCCTGACTACTCTCTGTTACTCTTGACGTGCTTATTCATCAAAAATCTACCTATGTCTGACTTATAAGCAGTAGTATCTGTGTCTCTGTGCGTCCGTATGTGCACTTGCGTGTGTTTGTTCATGTGTCTGCGTGTTTGTGTATTTATGTGCTGACATCGGTTCATCTGTGTATTAGCCTCTGTGTTTTACTTGTGCTTGTGTTCTATTTGTGTGTGACTGTCTATGTCTCCGTATGCCATTACCTGTGCGCGGTTCTATCTCCGTGTATGTACTGTGAGTGTCAGTATATTAGCGTGTTTACTTAGGTCTCTGAATATTTCTGTGTCTGCATCTCTGTGAAATGAGATATTTGTTGTTTTGGCAGGGAGAAAATTGTGAGAACAGACAGAGTGGTTAAAGTGTGAATTTCCCTTCACTGAACATTGTTTTTTACTCAGTTGGAGGGACATGGATGTCACGGAATCTCCATACAACACGTCCCGGTCCACTCCGGCTCATACCAGGGTCCTCTGCACATGGCGAGGCGGGGGTTGGAGGAGGGATCAGATATCGGGTGCTCCACCATCTGCCTTGGCCCTTTCTCTCCCATTACAGTCCGATTCTCCTGGAATGGGAGAAAGGGGGGAAGGGAGTGATGGTGGGCGTGTGTGGCCCTGTTCTTAGAGCTGGTGTATGTGGAGGGGGAGGGGGAATGGTGAGGTGTCCGGAAAGAGTCAGTCCACAGTGTTGTATCCATGCAGGGTTATTAGTTTTGGGAGTATAGTGGAGGAAGAGAGAGTGCGTGGGGTGGGGTGGGGGGTGTCGGGTGGGCGAAGGTGCTGAATTCTATAGTGAGAGTGTTTCGTGCGTGAGCCTTATTTGGAGATAGGGTGTGAGCCATGTTAGGGGGTAGGTGCTATAACAGGTTGTGAGTGTGAGTGTGAGTATGAGTGTGAGTGTGAGTGTGAGGGAGCAGAGAGAGTACGGTAACAGTTAACCTGACAGAGTGGGGAGGATATTGATGCTTGTCCTTTGATACTGGTCATTTCTTCAGCTCATGTCAGAGTCGAGGTGACCCTCCCCGAATGTCTTGTCCAAGTCTATCACTAATGACGCCACAGACCCTGTCCCTCAGATTCCACAGAATCAGTTTGGGTGGATCTTACAAATAGGAAGGAGAAGCAAGCATTGGTTTTATGTATCTAAACCAATGCTCTTGTGCAAATTCTGTGCATTGTATACTCTGGAAATTAGAGCTGCAAATATTGTGGGTGCTGCAGTATTACTGCATGATCTCAAATTGCATCTAAACTGTGTTAACTAAGTGACTGCTAATGTCGTGAAAAATAAATTCCATAAGCGTATAACAGGTTGGTTGAAGATTATATTGTGACTCAAACAAAACAGCAGGTTATTTTGGATTTGGAGCTGTGTGGTGAGAAGGAATCATTTGTAACCTTGCTCTGAGGACTAGAGACGTTTAGATGTTGTATTCTACACGGCGCCTGCATACAATATAGAACGTTTGAGCATGATGTGGTAGACACGTAATAGCTGTTAGAGTCATAGAACCATGGAGCCCTGCAGCTTGGACACAGGCCCTTTGGACCAAAATGGTCCATACCGACCAAAATGTCCATCCTGCTCATTCCATTTCCCTGTCCTTGCTCTCTATTCTTCTAACGCTTTCATATCTGCGTATTTGTCCAAAAGGCTTTTGAATGTTGTTAATGTGCATTCCTCAACCAAACCATTGTCTGCTAATTTCATATGTGTACCAACCTCTGCATAAAAAAGTTGGCGCTCAGGATCCTTTTTATTCTTTCACCTCTAACCTGATGTCCTGTAATCCTTGATTGCCAAAACTGACAAAACGAATGAGTGCATTCACCTTATCCATGCATCTCATGATTTTATACTTTTCTATACGATTTCCCCTCAGTTTCTTACACTCAAAGGAAAATGTTCTGGCCGGTCCAAACTCTCACTACAACTCAGACCGTCGAGTACAGGCAATTTCTTTTGTCCTCTTTCCGGTGTAATCACATCCTTCCTATGGCAAATTGAACAAAACCGAACACAATACTCCAAGTGCATGCCTCACCAGCATCCTGTCCAACTGCAATATAACTCGCCAACTTCTATACTCAATGTCCTGACTGATGAAGGTCAGTGTGCCAAAAGCCTTTTTCACTGCCCTGAATACGTACAACTACTTTCAGAGAACCATGGACCTGAGATCCAAGGTCCATTTGTTCCTCTACACTCCTTCAGGTTCTAACATTCACCACGAAACTCCAACCTGGATTTGACTTTCCAAAATGAAACACCCCACATATATCTATATTAATCTTTATTTGCCATTTCTCGGCCCAATTCCCCAGCTGATAAAGGTCCTACTGCAATTTCTGATAACCTTTCTCACTTTTCACAGTACTGCCTATTTTATTGTCATCATCCTAATTACTAATCATGCTTTGCACATTCTCATCCAAAATCATTGATACAGATAACAAACACTAATATGCACATCACCGAGCCCTGAGACACTTCACTCGTCACAGGCCTCAAATCCAACAAGCATCCTTTCAGTATTAACCTCTGCTTTCTCCCATCAAGCCAATTGAGTATCCAATTTGCCAGATCCCCCTGAATTCCATGCCATCGAACCTTTCAGAGCAGCCTATTATGTGGAATCTTACCAAAGGCCTTTCTGAAATCTAGGTAGACTGCTTCTACCACCCTACCACCTTTTGAGGTCCCTTCCTCAAAAGAACGCTAAAGAATTGTGAGCCATGATATCCTCTGCACAAAGTAGTGCTGACTGCTCTGTATGATACCGTGTCTTTTCAAATGCATGCATATGTTATCTCTCAGAACCTTCTCAAGGAAATTACATGTCACAGTTGTTAAGCTAACTGGTCTATAGTTTACAGGTTCGTCTTCGCAGCCCTCCTTGAACCAGAATACAACGTTCACGACCCTCTAGTATTCCGGACCTCCCCCGTGGACAGCGGTGATGCAAAAAGATCAGCCAGGGCTCCCGCAATATCTTCTCTCGCCTCTTGCTGTGTTCTTGGATACACCTGTTCAGGACCAGGACATCTAGAGAAAACCTGCAATGTCTGAAAAATATGTCTATGTTTTTAAGGTAGAATCACCAAAGGAAGGGCAAATGATTTCATGAAGGTTAACATAATAAATTAAAGATTATATTAATCTTAGGAAGTGAGCTCAGAAGAATTTTAGACATTGTGGCAATCAGAGAAGTCTCAGAAATTTGTTTGTGTAGAGATTGCATATTCTCCCCGTGTCTGCGTGGGGTTCCTCCCACAGTCCAAAGAATTACAGGTTAAGTGAATTGGCCATGCTTATTTGTGCAAAGTGTTCAGGGATGTGTAGATTAGGTCGCAAAATGTAGAATTGGATGGGAATGGATCTGGGTGGTTACTCTTCGGACGGGCAGGGTGGACTTGCTGGGCCCAAGGGCCTTTTCCGCACTGTGGGCTTTTAATGATTGTGTGAAAGAAGAACACAAAGACTACATAAATCTACAATCTGTATTGCATAGAAAACAAAATAGAAGCAGGGTCAAATGTGGAATTTTGTAATCAGGAGAGGAGAGGTTATTGAGGAGAACAGGGAAATGGCCAAGAAAATAACCAGTTCCTTTGCATCTGTCATCAAGGAGGGAGATCCATAAAATCGCTGAGTAATACCAAATTAACACATGGAACTTGTGGAACTAAAGACAGAAAGTCAATTCATATCAGTAACAAGGTAGTAGTTGAAGGCTAGCATAGTAGTATTGTAGCTGGATTGAGCATTGCTAAGTCTGATGAGCCAGTTGTACTTCGTATTGAAATATTAGAAATAAATCAGCAATAGATGCATTAATTGTGCTGTCGATGAATGTTTTATTTTCCTGTACATTCTGCAGAGGCTGGAACTTAGTAAATGTGTTCCAAGCATTGGAGATAAATGGAAGGGATTCAAGCATCTGCAAAGGGAAGAAGAGATAGTGTGGAGAACTGCAGACCAATTAACTTGACATCTGTCGGTAAACTGATGGAACCTATTATGTAGGATCTGATATTGGATATTTAGAAATTAACAGCAACATTGGAGAGAATACGTATGTACTGACAGAGACTGACAGAGTCTGACAGAGTCTTCATCCTTGACAAACTTCAGAATGATTTGTACTTGTTTATTGCAAAATAGAAATGGCGTATTTCGATTTTCAGAAGGCTTTTTTAAATAAGAACGCATGCAGTGAATTCATAAATAAAGTAATGTGAATGGTAATTGGAGGAATATATAAAAGTGGAAAGTTAAAGTCAGATTCGCCTTCATTTAAGAGACTCAGAACACAGCTTGCTAATGAAACTGTACATAGAGTATTGAGTCCAGTGTTGGTGACCCAATCTGAGAAAGGATATACTGGCCACGGAGGATGTGCAATGGACATTCTCCAGATTAATCCCTCAGATGGTGAAATTGCCTGATGTGGTAACTCGGCCTGTGTTCTTTGCAGTTTCAAAGAATGGGAGGTGATCATAGTGAAATTTAGAGAAGTCACTAAACATATGACAAGGTGGAAATAAGCAGGATTTTTCTCTGGCTGTCTACTCTACATTTAAGGCAAATTATTACAGGCAAAGCATAGACCACTTCAGACTGCAATCAGAAGACAATTCTTCATTGGAAGGGGACAGAAGAACACAGCGACATGGAAATCTGATGGCAGGAAAGATTAGGGAGAGTCCCCAAATATTCTACAGGTACGTCAAGTGGAACAGAATAACCAGGGAAACGGTAGGACTCATTAGTAATTTGCCAAGTTGTATCCAAATCAACTTAGTGGTAGGAGACAGAAGGTCTGCTGGTAGAAATCTGTTTGCTTGACTGGAGACCAGTATCCAATCGTGTACCACAGGGATCAGTGCTGTGTCCCATTTTATTTGTGATTCGGAGATGCCAGTGTTGGACTGGCTTGGGCAAAGTTAAAAATTTACAGAACACTAGATGATAGTCCAACTGTTTATTTAAGCACGGCATTTTGAACAGCATAATCACAGTTTGAAGAAGCAATGCTGCGAAAGCTAGTGCGTGCGAATAAAACTGTTGGCTTATAACCTGGTGTTGTGTGTTTTTAACATTCATAAATGATGCAGCTGTGAATTTGGAGGGGGTTAGGGTGAGTGTGATAAATCAGTTTGCGTTTGACACAAAGTTTGGGTGGTTGGTTGGCAGTGAGGAGGAAGGCCTTATATTACAGGAAGATACAGATGGAATGATCAAATTGGTGGATCAATGGCCAATGGAAGGTAACCCTGATAAATATGAGGTGATGTACTTTGGAAGAATGAACCAGACAGGGGAGGGCTCAATGAATAGCAGCACACTAGTAAGCTCAGAGGGTGCTGGAAACATCCCTGAATGTGATTAAACAAGTTAACGCACAAGTTGACAAAGCATAGCGACCATAAACATAGCCTTTATTCATGGAGGCACAGATTACAAGATCTATATGGAACTTTGGTGAGGCCAAATTGAATACTATATACAGTTCTGGGAGCCACATTACAGGAAGTATGTGATTGCACTGGACAGGGTGCAGTAGAGATTCACCAGGATGTTCCCTTGGATGGAGTAGATCAGCTCGGGTTGTTTACTTTGAAGCAGAGAAGGTTGAGAGGGATGTGCTTCAGAAGGATAAGATTACCAGGGGCATGGACAGAATGGATAGACAGCAGCTGTTCCTTTCAGTCAAACGGCGAAGAACAAGTGGGTACCATGTTAAAGTGAAGGGTTTGATGTTTAGTGAGGATTTGACGATTGGTTTTCATCCAGAGGCTGTTGGGGTCGGGAATGCACTTCCTGAGAGGGCAGGTAACCTCACAACCGTTAATAAATACGTGGTCGTGCCCTTGAAATGCCATAACATACATGGCTATGGGCCTCATTTTGGAAAGTGGAACTAATGTAGATCGTGCTGTATTTATGACAGTACAGAGCCAGTGCTACTGTGACTGCGTGGGTTGGACGGTCAATCATTGAGCAGCATAAGACATGAATTGATGAGCTTCTGAAGAATGTAATAACGAAGGTTATAAAAGTGAACTTGTCTCTATGAGCTAGAACAAGGAAAGCTAAAAGTGTCTAATACCCTGCTCCCTTCCTGATCTTTCTGTGCAGTCTGGGGGAAAGCTCTGTCATTGATGTCACAAGCTCTCAAACATTAGGAAGGCAGCATCTGTCTGGTCGACAGGACTGTGTTTCCCGTTCCCTTCTCCAAAACCAAGCTTGTTGCCGTGTTCTGTCTGGTTTTATCCTTTAAGTACTCAGAGCAATTTGATACAATTGAGTGTCTTGCTTGGCCGTTTCAGAGACCATTGCAGAGTTTATCACATGTCTGTGTGTCTGGAGACAGTTGTAGGCCAGACCAGGAAGCACAGGAGATTCACTTCCTGAAAGTACATTGGGAAAGGAACAGATATTTACAATGGACATTAGACCAATAGTACTGGCACCAGATTTTATGTCTTGATATTTTGTGAATTGTTTTTAACTTCCACCAGCTGCCAGAGCATTATCCCGGTCTGGATCAGTAATCCAGTGACATTTCCACAACACCATCTCCACATGGGGACCTATCTGAAACCACACTGAACATATTATTTCTGTGCTGTATGACAGCTCTGCCAAAAAGAACTCCCACCAATGTGATAATCGCGACGGGACTGAGGGCGTGGTAAATGGTCAGACTGCAGTCATTCCCTTGTTATGGGACTGGATATTGTTGAGGAACTTTCCACGTGGCCAGGCAGATGTCAGAGTTGGAGCTGGATTGAAACAGCTTCCCGAGGGACAAGACTTGTTGTGCAGCACAATCTTCATTCCTATTTCAGGAATGGTATCCGGGCCCATTGTCGTCGTCATATCTACTGTTTTCAGCCGTTACTTCATGTCATGTGCAGCGAATCGATTTGGTTGAAGATTGGCATCTGTGATTCTGTGGGCATCATGTCGAGGGTGTGGTGGATTACCGACTCAACACTTCTGGCTCAGGATGTTGCAAATACTACCACCTTGTCTTGCACACTGATGTGCAGCGCTCGGGATATTTGTGGAGTCCTCTCCTCCTGTAAGTTGTTTAATAGCCCATCGACATTGATGACTGGATGTGGCTTGACTGCAGAGTTTTGATCATATCAGTTTGTCTTGGGATCATTTCACCCTCACCATCAGATGATAGTTCTGCTGTTAGTAATGTAACCAGTCAAGTGCAGTAGTTTTAATGGGTTATCATCAGGTTTTGATACACATGGTTCTGACTCTGACGTGTTCACCCAAACCCCGCACTGAACCATCACTTGGCTTGATGATAATGGTCGAGCGATGGATTATCCTGAGGGAAAAGTTTTGGATTGTGATTGAATGCAATTTTGCTGCAGCTGCTGCTGAGATCTACAGCATCACATGATAACCCAGTGTGAGCTGCAATATCTGCAAATCAATTCTACTGACTTCCCCCCAGTTCACACCGAGACCCATTCACCTACCAGCCCTGTACTCAGTGACCTAACCTGGCTTCTGATGTGAGAGTACATCCAGTTTCATAATCTCATTCTGCTTAGGGTCTCTCCCTGATGTCACACCTCCAATTTGTTACATTACTCAGATACTTTAACATATTAATCTGAATCATTTTCTTTCCAGTAATGCCATCTTCTATGTTTGAAGTGAATGTTTTTCCTCTGTTTTTCTCCCTGACCATGATGAAGACCTCTGTCGTGTCAGTGATGCCAGCCTTATGTCGTTTCAGAGCCAATGAACTTGTGCACTTTGCGTTTTTGTTCCCTTCCCAATGTACAGCGCTCTGTGCTGGACAGGGCTTTTGAGCAGATTCGATACACCTCTTTGGATAATGTTGAAAAACACAAATTGCTGAATAAACTAAGCAGGTCCAGTGGACACTTCTTCAGAACTAAAAAGGATTGGAAACTGGGCATTTTAGTTCCTTGCCAGATGTGGGGGTAGGTGACAGGGAACTGAGGGTGTGACAACAGATGAACAGGCTTTTAGCTGTGGTGAACGAGAACATGATATAAAATGAGTTTAAATTAAGATGAGAATGAGGATAGGGGTTCTGTCTATTGAGTGCAAGATAAAGAAAACACAACCACATAAAGCCATATGGAGGCCAGGAGGGAGAATGTTGAAGATGTAGAATTACATACATCTGGCCTGAGATACATTTTCACTGTAGAAATTATCACAGGAATCAGACAAAGGAATTCAGGTGCTTGCCGGCTTATTGGCACTATTAAGATTTTCATGCTGCCTTAGTATGGTAACATAAGGAAGAAAACAAATAACAGTACGAAGTTTGGGCCGAGGGATGTTTACCTGCCACTTTTAACATTGTTTCAAATTTACAGTGCTTAACTTTCAATTCTTGTTCTTGAAGTTAGTATCAGATGGAGAGTAGGAGGTTGAGGGGTGACATTATAGAAATTTACAAAATCAGGGGAGGCATGGTCAGGGTGAAAAGCCAAGATCTTTTCCACAGGATAGGAAAATTAAATCATTGAGCTATTGGTTTATGCTGGAAGAGGGAAGATTTAAAAGGGGGGAAGAGGGAACTTCTTTTTTTACACAGAGGGTGATGTGTTTATGGAATGAGCTGCCAGAGGAAGACTGGCAGATGCAGGTACAGCTCCAACATTTAAAAAACATTTGGACAAACATATAAATGCGAACCGTTTAGAGACATATGTGCCAAATGCAAGCTGATAGGAATAGTTTTGTTTGGAAAACCTGGCAGTCATGGACAAGTTGGACCAAAGAGTGTGATTGTATGCGATATGATTGCATGAATATAGAAAGCGAGGAAAAGGGAAGAAAAGATGTGATGTAAGCAAATTGGCAAGAAATATAAAAACAAGCAGCACGAGCTTTTCCATGTATGTGAGAAGAGTTAAAGAGGTTTGTGTGATCTTTGGTATAAAGAAAGTCAGGAAAGTATATTGAGGAGATTTGGAGGGTGTGACTGGGGAACTGGATACAGGGAACAGACAGATAATTTACACCAGTATTTTACATCGTTCCTCACGGGAGAAGGTGCTGTAAATATTTCAATGGTATTAACAAAATAGTAATAGGAGGGAAGATCTTGAGCTGTCTCTAACAGAAGGAACAAGGCATTTCTCAAACAGATAAGACCAAGGGTAAACAGTCATCAGCAATTCATAGCTGGTTTTATAAGAAGTGGTCACAGAGTGGCTGGTGGCACTGTGTGAAATATTCCATAACTCTCTGGATTAAAGGAGTGTTCCAGTGAAACTGGAGACCCTCCAATGTGGCGCCTGTCTTCAAGAAACGAGCGAGACTGAAGCAGGAACCACTTAGCCTAACCATTATTGCTGGGAGTCTGTGAGAGTCTGTTATGAAGTAAGGGACTGCAGAGCATTTAGAAAGGCTTCACACAGAGTCAGCATGGTCTTGTTAAAGGCGAACTACATTTTGCCTGTAAAATGATACAAAGTTTTTCTGGAAATCCATGAGAATGTAACAAGTGGCCTTGATAAAGGGGAACTGGTAGACATAAGGCTTTCCAGAGATTTTCCACAAGATATCACTAAATAAAGGTTCTTACGCAAGACAGAAGCTCATAGTATGGTGGATAATGCATGAGCATGGGATGACAATTGGGAAACACTTAGAAATCGGAGAGTCACACCTCATCGAACTTTATGAAAAAAAGTATCTATTGGAGTACCACAAATATCAGTCCGATGGCAAGAGCTGCTTACAACAGCTACACTCAGCTCCTGGCGGCGGGAGCTGCGTGCAATATACATTTGAATTTGAGGATGACACTGGCAACCATAAGGCAGGCTGTTATTAAATGGAGAGAACACCCAAAAAAGGAGCAGCACAACGGAGTGGTGTGTTTCTGTGTATGAAACATTACGTCAGCATGTTGATGCGGAAATGTTGGTTCATTAGTCTGGTCCCTGGGATGAAAGGATTGAACTATTGAATACATCAAAAGTGCTGAGGCGATTACTCATTGTGGTTTAAATGAATGAGAGTGTCATTACTGAAACAGACAAGATACAGTGGGGGTTGACAAGGTCGGTATTGAGAATGTGATTCCACACCAGGGCAGAGTCTCGAAGTCAGGGATGTGGATACAGAGTCAGGAATATCGAGTTCAAACTGAGATGTAAAGAAATGTTTTCTTTCAGAAGGTAGTGAATGGCTGGAATTTCCTAACCCCGAGAGTTGTGGAGGTTGGGTCACTGATTGTATTTACAGATGGGTGGATTGGTTGTGACATTTCAGTGAGTTGAGCGATGCAAGGGGTTAGCAGGAAAGTGGAGTTGAGCAATGGAATAGATCCGCCATGTTCTTCTTGGATGACAGCGCAGGTTCCTATTTCTTACGTTCTTATTTGTGTTTTTGGAAAATAATTAATTATTTTCCTGGAAGTCATGATGTAAAATGTTGCATTCACAGACAGCAAAAGATTTGTCTGAGTTGACTTTGTGTGGGGAATGGGGGCTGTATTCAATGCGAATCTGGGCCTGTAACATGGCGTACATTAGGAGCAGAAGTGACTGAGAGTAGAAGCCTGAAAAGAGGGATTGGGGGAAGGGGGTCACTGCCTCACCCAGCCTGGATTTTCCAATACATTTGCCAATCTACACCAAACCAAAGAGGTGGCCTCAATCTGCTCCTGCACAGCAGGACCGAAGGGCTGAATGGAACATCACAACATAGGGCTGACAGACACAACTGGGCCATTCACCCCTTTGACATTATTCCCCCAGTCAATAAGGTTATGATTCATCTCATTGTGTTCCTAGCTGCACTTTTCTCTGATTTCACAATGATCCCTGATTCACCTGTCTATGGAAAATCAGACAAAGTCAGCCTCGATATAATATGAAGATTCAGCCCTCCCAATCTTCTAGGTGAGAGAATTCCCACTTGAATGAATTCCCACTTCGTGAATTTCTCCTCGTTCCGGTTCTGACTGAGGTTGGAGGGTGTCACTGTTTTCATTTCTAGTCCCATTCCTCCACTGCTCAACACAAATTTTGAACGTAACCAGGTTGGCGATATGGCTGATGATAAAGGTCTAAGACTGGGTCAGGTTCAGTTATCAGAACAAGCCAGTTGGATTTCTTCAGTCCGCTACAAGTAATTAACAGAATTAACTGAGGAGTATGAGGGATATGTAGTTAGCACTGTCGCCCCTCATCACCAAGGAGCTTGGTTCAATTCCAGCCTTAGGTGAGTTTGAACATTCTTCACGTATCTGTGTGGATTCCCTCCTAATGCTCCAGTTTGCTCCCAGAGTACAGAGATGTGCAGCTTAGAGTGGATTGGCCATGCTAGATTGCCTTTGTTGAGAGAGCATCCCCTTCATGGTAACCCCTGTCAGTGTGGGGGAGTTGAACCTGCGCTGCAGGCCTTCTCTGCATCACAAACCAGCCGTCCAGCCAACTGAGTGGGAGACAGTGTAACTGTTACAGACAGAAACAGGCACAGGCAAAGGGCAAGATAAACTTTCATAACAAAGAAAATGGTGCAATTCAGACAACGGTCAAGATAACAGCTGAGGATAAAAAGTTCTCTGCTCAAAATTCTATTTCATAACAGGACAAGTGTTTAGAAGCAGTGTTTGGCTGAATACAATAAAGTGAGACAAAGTGAAATAGCCAGAATTACTAATTGTGATTGGATATAAAATAAGTGCATATTTTTGCAGGACCCAGGAGATTGAATGGCTGAAAGTTCCTGTACCTGAAAATGGGAATTCTTTGGAACACTACCTGGAATTCATATTAAAGTGTGTGCGTGTGTGTGAGGGAGAGAGAGAGACCGCACGGAGCTGGGTGGTGAGCTCAGACCATGCTCTGGCCTCCTCTGGGAAGAGAATAGACCCCCATACTAGCCCATCCACGAGGACCTCTGTGCCCCTGTTGAAAAATCGTGGTGTTAGTTCCCCTGATCTGCCATGCTCGGGGTCACCTGTGCAGGGTGGCTTCAAACTGTGGAAGTACAACAATGTGCCCATTGGCCTTTGAAAGATGGCACAAGTGTCAGTGATTATAGAATAGCCAAAGGTATCAGTCCGATGGTGAGTCCCTCCAGCCATGTTGGTTTGAAGAATTGGGGTGGCATTGAATGAGAGGAACACTATGAGATTGAGTGAGTAGTTAATGTGGTGAGTTCGATAAGATAGCACCATGAAGCTAGTTCAGTCTGGTACAGACAATCCCATGTCACACTCAATAAACATGTCACTGAGACAAACTATTGTTAGATTCAGCCCAATGAGTTGAAGACTCTGATGAACCCACACCCAGTTACAAAGTTGCAGAACAAATGTTCATCTAAAACTCTCCCTCATCTTTATTGACGCCAATATCCCCTTCACCTATCATTCCTAGGAATACTGGCTCATGTTGCAGGATGTTGTCGAAATGTCTTCATTTCAGCATTCTGAAACCTGTGATCTTACATGAAATTGTCTCTCAATCTCTCTTTTGCTTTTTTCCACAAAATCCATTTGATTGTTGGTAGTTAAACTGATTTCCCCGCCATCTCTCTCTGGCAGGAACTAAGGAATACGGACTAGGCAATGAGGACTCTGTATCAGAGTGATCATGTCACTAGATGGTAATTCAGAGGCATGGGCTGTGACTCCAAGGCAGTGTTTAAAATCCTACCACAGCCGATGACAGAGCTTAAATTCGAATGACAAAAATTGGAATGAAACCTAATTTCACACATGGAAACCAGAAACCGTTAAGATTTATTTTCATTATTTCTCTGATAGTCTTTGCTAAAGAAACTTAACATTATTACCCAGTCTGAACTCAGTGTGACTTCAGACCCACAACAACATTGTTGGCTCCATTTTGTCTTGACAAATGGCCGCGTAGTCAAGGACAATTAGTGATGGACAAAAAATGCTGCCCTTGCCCGTGATGCTGGCATCCCGAGAAACAACATCAAGAAAGGTGAAAATAAACCAAGGTGCGAGAGATCGAAAATAAAATTCTCCAGCGTCTGAAAGTGTTGGAGAATCTCAGCAGGTATGGCAGCCTCTGTCAGGAGAAATGCAGATAACGGTTTGAGTCCAGTGACCCTGTTTCACAACTGAAAGCAAACTGGGAAATAATATTATTTATCCTGGTATCATGGATGGTTAGGTTGGAGAGAGAGGTGGGGGCCAGCTTTAAATTGAAAGGGTGGAGAAATGGCCAGAAAAAGAGAGGAAAAGAAATAAAAAGTAAGCAAAGGGATTGCTGATGATGAACTGAAAGGAAAACAAAATAGGAAGTTATTCTCACATTTCCTTGTTTTCCCATATTCCTGAATATTGCATCCATTTAGATATGTCCCTGTTTAAAGTGAGTTAGGTTCCCTGTACCTCCCTCCTCTGAGTGTGATGAACAAATCCATTAGCAATACTGGTGCTGTCCTTGTAGTTGCTGAGATGCAGAGAAAGGTAAAGTTACACTGTCAACTACTTCTTTGGAGAGAGAAACTGTTAGTGTGGGATTGTGCAGAGATGCAACGGCTTTCTCAGCCAGGAAGAGAAACTCAGGAGTAGAAATAGTTTTCAACACTGAGCGCGTGCACGTTCCGTGTGGGGAATTGACTTGTTCCTGTCATTGTAAAATCAATCATGTTTCTGGGGATGCTTATCTCGGGTTTGTATTGTCAGCTGCTGGGTCTGGTGACCCCACTCTATACTCTGCATTTACTGAGTGTCTGGGTCCATGGTAAATAAATGGAGATGAGGCTCCACAGAAGGGAAGCTCTATAAATAGGGAGGTGCAGGACAGTGCATGATCTTTCCTTGGATTTCCCGGGACATTTCTCTAAGTTGGACCAGGTGTCAGGTATGAAACCAAAATTGCGGTGGTCACTGAGCTGTGTCCCCTCCTTCAGTATACTGTGTAGCCTCACATCAGTAACAGGACTGTGCTGATATTCACCATGACTTAAACTGGATTAATTCTGGAACTTTCCAGGCAGGAGTGAGTAGCATATCCATCATCACTGGAGTGCAGTCCTCCGATATATTCACTGGCTGACAGAACCCATCTGTCTGCTGAGAGTAATATATTTTGCCCATCTCCCTGAGGAAAATACAGAAAGAAACTTCCAGAAATACAGGGGAACAGAGTGACTGGTGAAAATGGGTACAGCAGGAAAATAGAATTAATAAAAGTTACGTCTTTCAAAACCTCACTGAATTTAAGGCTGGTATATTGCTGCATCTGATGAGCTACATCCCAGAGTATTGAGGAAGTGGCAGTAGAGCTAGTGAAAGACTTACTGATTATTCTTCAAAGCTGGTTAGATTCTGGAAAGGATCCTCCAGACTGGAAAGCAGCGATTGTAAACCTAAATATTTAAAACAGGACGGAGAGAGCAAACAACAAACTAAACAGTGGTTAGCTTGATGTAAGCTGTAAGAAAAACATTGGAACCTTTTGTAAGGAATGTGACAACTAGACACTTGGAAAATAATGTCATGATTCGGAAGAGTCAATCTAGATTCAGGAAGGGGAAATGCTCTTGATCTTTGATAAACCTGCTGGATATTGTGGAGGTCGTCCGTTGTGACATCGACAATTGAGAACCAGTGGAAATGAAGCATTTGAATTTTCAAAAGACGGTTGACATGGTTGAATAGAGGTGAATAGAAAATGTTAGAGTCCATGGGTAGGTCGGGATGGAATACACCGAATGTATTAAAAGTTGGATAATCGAGGGAATGAAGTGAGTAGTATAATTATCTGGAGTGAAGGCTTTGGGGTATCAGAAGGATCAGTGTTTGGCCAATAGCTCTTTGCAAGATATTTCAGATATGAACAACAAATATCATCATTGACGTTTATGTTCATTAAATAGTGAGAGGTTGGGAAATTCTGTTGTTGAAACAGACCTGGATGGGCTTGATCATAAGTTACAAATAGATCCTTTACACAGCAGGAAGTAAATGGTATGTGGCTGGTCATGCAAAATGATTAAAGTACCAAAGTAAATGTATCTTTCCCAATGATAGTGTTTTGTTGAGAGACAGTTAGATGTATTGTGTACAGGTTTAATCAGCAAAGGGGATTCACCAGACTAAACCCTGGCATGATGTTACCATGAGGAGAATGTGAAGAAACCTGTACATAGTAAGGTGTGTTAAGGTGTTTGTGAATTTATATTTTTAAAAAAGTGCTAAAGCGCATTGAATGTTGAAGATACAAAATTGCCTTATTAGACCAATTAAAGGAATGCCCAGGCAAATTCACATTTCCTATGTTTTGCAGTGCAAATATATCCACTGTAAGCATATTGGCTGGTGCCTGTTCTAGTCGAGGAGAGATCTGCACGGTAACAGCATGTAGATTGTGGTTTTTGAGGGTGGTGATGGGAGGTTCAGCCAGTTACACTATTGCAAATGGACAACGCAGCAGAATCATCTAGCCTGCGATAAGAAAACATGCATCATTCTCCCTCACTACTAACTTCACGAGAGCAATGGGTGATGGGAAATGTGATCAATAGCCAACGGTGCCAACATTCAATCCAGTCCAGTAATTTTTGTGAACTGAAGGATCCTTACTGAAAGGGGTTAAATTGAGCTGTTTTTGCAGTGACTGTGAGTGATGCTAGTCTCCATGGATCCTAGCTATGTCACTAGATGCTTTCCATCTCCTATTAGTAAGGGGTCTCTTGCAATGGATTATGCCATTATAGCAGCAGATGCATTAACTCCAGCGCTAAAAGGGATCAGCAGCTGCAGAAACAGAAGAAGGAGATTTAAATATCTGAGAATAGTGTGGAATGATCCATTCATTGATCAGAATCTGAGAACATGCGACAATGGACAGGAGTTTATCCGATGGTCTTTTCTATTTTTCCTGGTCTTGGTCAACATTACCAGATCGGATACGGGCTGCAATGCTGATTATCCAGGCGGGTTACTATCCTATCCTCGCTATTGTTGGTGTTCCTGGTAAGTTTCTTCATCTCTATCCATTTATTAATCTCTTCAACCATGGTGAACTTCTTCGCTATTTCTGTTATCTATATTTGACAAAGACAGAAACTATTGCCCTCAGTTTCAAACGCAAATTCCAATGATTACCCACAAATTTCAGAACCGCCCACACCCCCGGCCTCACAAACACCTGAGAACGAGACTGTTCACAATACCGAATTTAAATAAATAAAATTCATTTGTGTCTCAGTATTCTGTCCATCTCAAAACCTATCCACTACCAGCTCGATTATATGCCCAGTCACCATCTTGGCTTCAATGCTGACACTTAATAAACCAATCTATGCTTTTTGGTAAAATTCAGACATTATGATTCCACCTCCCCTTTAAGCACTCTTTCCGTTGCAAATATTTCGATCGCAACTTTGTTCTTGTCTATAAAATAACTTCATGACAGAAACACTCTCTGAGCGCAGTAATGTTGGAAGAAATGTAATTCAGATGCACAGATTATCACACAGAAAGATGCTGTTCCACGTCCTACCACAGACATTGTCAGAAAGTAAATACAAAAGACAGGAATGGGAAATAACAACCATAACATTTCCAGCATTTTGTTCATACGTTTAGCTATTTCACTGATATCCTTTGATAAATAGAACTTGCGTTATTATCTGGTCTGGCTTAAGATTTATGTGAGACCCACAGCAATGTGCTTGATTCTGTACTGCCTGAAAGAATAACCTCACAGTAAATGACATTTGGTTAGGTCAAAAAATGCTGCCCCTGTCAGTGATGCAGACATTCCAAGTAATAACAAAATTAAAGGTTAAATAAAGGAAAGAATGATGCAACAGATCAGAAACAATAAAGAACGAGAAAGTGCCAGACAAACTGAGCAGATTTGGCAGCCCCCTCGGGTCGAGAGAAAAATAGAATTGGCAATTCGATTCTAATGACCATACATCAGAACTGAATACAGTTGGGAAATAGCGTGGTCGATGTTGGTGACACCGACATTTGTTATGAAAGGGAGAAGGACTGAGTTGAATAGATGGAGAAACAGAGAGATAAAGAGAAAGAGGCAAAGAGATTGTTGATGATCAGCTGGGATGGAAATAAAAAATGAAATAAAATCTTACTTATGTTTTTCCTGTTCCCATATTACTGATAATCATGACCATGTAAAGTATATGCTGAAAATGTGTTACTGGTTAAAGCACAGCAGGTCAGGCAGCATCCAAGGAACAGGAAATTCGACGTTTCGGGCCAGAGTCCTTCATCAGGCTCTGGCCCGAAACATCGAATTTCCTGTTCCTTGGATGCTGCCTGACCTGCTGTGCTTTAACCAGCATCACATTTTCAGCTCTGATCTCCAGGATCTGCAGACCTCACTTTTTACATGTAAAGTATGTGTCAAAGTCCCTGAATAAAGTTATTTATGTCTGTTTTTCTCTCTTCCCTGAGTGGGATTATCTTCCTTTATTCATTCATGGGATGCTGGGCCAGTATTTAATTTCCTTCCCTCAATGTCCTTGAGATGGTTTTGTTATCGGCTTTCCTGACCCACTGCAGTCCGTGGGCTGTAAGTAGTCAGTGCTGAGGTCCATGCTGTTTCATTTCTTTGAGGCTTTGAAGTGAGTGATATAACTGAGTGGCTGGCTTGGCCATTTCAAACTGCAACTGAGAGTTAACCACATTACTGTCGGTCTGGAGTTACATGTAAGCCCGACCAGGTGAAGAAGGTAGATTTCCTTTCCTGAAGGGTATGAGGGTGCCAGGTAGGACAATCGACAATGGTTTCATTGTTTCATTTGATTTTTAATTGCTGATATTTTATTGAATTCAATTTCCAACATTTGCCGTTGTGGGATTCGGATCCGGTGTCTGGGTCATTACCTGATTCCCTGGATTCATACTCAGAGATAATACACTGGATTATCGCCTCCTCAGTATCTCCAGTCAACTCCAATGGCAACAGTGATGTTGTTGTTGGTGTGACTTTGCTTCATAACGCAAATAAATGATTGGCAAAAAAATGCAATCCTTCTCATTTTGTATTTATGAGAAGGCGAGATGATGGGAAGTGTTCTTGGTGAAAAGGAGCTGGATGTCCTTGATCATGAGGCACTAACAGAATCCCTACAGAGCAGTCGGGTACTGGCAGGTGGGACTAGATTGGATTGGGATATCTGCTCGGCATGGACGGGTCGGTCCGAAGGATCTGTTTCCATGTTGTGCATCTCTATGACTCTATGACTCAGCAAGTAATCAGCACAATAATGAGTAGTATCGTTCATTACAAAATGATTAAAGTATAAGAGTGAAGACACAGTCCTGCAGTTGTGGAGTGAACTTGAGACATTATTTTCTTTCATTTACAATCAATGATCTCCTTACTACAGAGAGACAGTGTAATGGAGTTTCACCAGACAATTCCCTGCAGTGATGGTACCATGAGGAGAGTGTGAAGGAAATAAGTGTTTAATCTGTAACGCTACAAAAAGAATAAAAACGTGATTGCATTAACACTGGAGTGTTATCAATCAACACTCATTATTTTCGAAACAAAACACGTATAGCATTAGATATAACATGTTTTCCATGATATGCGTCTTCACATTTGGACAAATATATAGATAGAAAAGGTTTAGAAGGATATGGACCAAATGCAGGGAAATGGGGTTAACATGGTTGGACATTTTGATCAGCATGAACCATTTTGTGCTAATGGCCTGTCTCCGTGCTATAGGATTCTATGACTCTATGATAATTTACAGAGCTCTATGGAGCCCCCATATTGATTGAGAGAGAGAGCTCCAGGTTCTGAATGAACTCTCACCGTCTGGATGTACAGTTGGTGTGTGACCTTACATTGAACGTCATGTTGTTCACAAATCTGTCATCAGCCACACTCTGACAGTATTAGCCATTCCCACCAGCTTCTGACCTCCATACAGAACACTAGCCTGTCTTCTCTGTCACAAACCAATCCTTTTTTGCTAAAATCTGTTCATTGGCTCAAGTAGACTCTGTCCTTGATGTTTTTCAGGGCATCAATAAAACGGGGCCAGGCTATGATCAGTCTGGTTTTGTGCAGACATGAAAGGGATTTTCAGAGGCCTTTTATTTATATGCAAACAGATGAAACTAATGGCCAAAGTGGTTTAGCTTTCGAAGTGACTTGCATAATGAACGGGGAGTTCTCAGCTCTTTTAGCTGAGCTAGCTGAGTTGATTTGAGCTGAGCAGTTTTCAGTTGAGTCTTGAACTGGGAATTTCAATTGGGAGCTGTGTGGAAACTCTCTCTCTCGTTTCTGCCATTAGGCTTCAACCTGGAAACATGCATTGCATTATGACGTTATTTCAAGTGAGTTTGATTATTGGGACTATTGTGTGTATTTGGAATAGCATAATTTAGTCTAGCTGGATAGGTTGAATTCTGTAGGGGTTCTTTATTCTGTTCATTGTGTTTCATTATGTAATTTTGTGAATAACGTTTTTCTCTGATTTAAAATCTAGTAGTCACCCTAGCTAAATTACTCCGGGTAATTTTCATTGGATAATTACCAAAACAAACTGCAAAGCTATGCTGTTGGCTGCTTGGTTAAGAATGTTTTGAGTGGTCTAGCCTCGTCCATAACAGACTGGGGGCTCATTGCTGGGTTTTTAACAGCGAGTGAGAGATGCTAGTGTCTTTGTTTCGGGTATTAGTTTGATTGGGTTGACAAAGCTTAGAATAGTAATGGCTATTTTTCAGTCGCCAAGCGTTTCCTGGTTATGCATGCAGTGACTTTGGATATTTTACGAAAAGTGAATAAGACCAATATGCAAGAATTAGCAGGGAAGCTGGAAATGGAACTGACTGCTTCTGTGAGGAAAGGAGAGGTAATTACAGCAGTAGCTCGTCAATTAAACTTGCTGGAGAAACCATCAGAATCTATAGAGATGTGAAGAATTCGGTTGCAAATGAAACATCTTGAGTTAACGTCGAGACGTAAGGAAAGGGCAGCTAAAATGAAACATTTGACTTTCAGAAAAAATGCAGAAGACGGGGGAAAAGATAGAGCAGCAGAACAGAGAGTGAAAGGAAAGAATGGCAAAAGAGAAAGCAGCAGGGGAGAGAGAAAGAGAGAGCTTTTGAATAGCAAAAACTGACACTTAAAAAGTGAAGTCAGTGTTAAACACTGGAGATAACGGCTGAGGATGGGCTTAGTAAGGAAGAGAGTGCGGATGACCAACCCCTGGTAGTCAGAAGCCTAGTGAGAATTTGTTTGCTTATGTTCAAGCATTGCCTCAACTTGATGAGAAGAATGTGATGACCTTTTTGTCCTATTTGAAAAATTGGCTACACAAATGCAGTGGCCAGTGGCAATGTGGGTTTTGTTGATCCAACGAAACTTGTAGGTAGGACTGGTGAGGTATTCACATCCCTATCAGAGGAGGGATCTGGGGAGTCTGAAGAGATTAAAATAAACATTAAGTCAACATAGGCAACCTTTCAGGAATCTAATGAGGATCCTGGTCAAACCAATGAGTTTCTAAGGATCAAACAGACTAACTTCGATAGTTGGATAAGAGCTTTAAAATTCAGGCAAAGCTATAATGCCCCTAGAGAGGTTAGTATTTGGAGGAATTCAAAAATTCACTACCTGAAGTAGTGCAAACTCAGGTGGAAGAGCAGAGAGTGCAAACAGCAAGGTTAGCTGCTGAAATGGCTGATGATTATGAACTGGTCCATAAACTTGATTTGCTTTCCAGAACCAGTTCTGGTCTCTGAGGGACAGAAATTGGAGCAAAGAGATATCTTCACGTGCAAAGGGAAAGGTCGATCACAGTGTAGAATGTAAGGATAATTTACCACGGTAATAAAGAAAACCTTGAGGGGGACAAAGAAGTTTAAATACTATGGTGTTTTCATTGTAATAAAATGGCCCACACAAATTCACAGTGTTGGTGAGCTGGGAGAAAACCAGCTGTAGGATAACAAGACAAGCCTGGAAGTTTCGTTGAATTAGTAACGAAAGCATAGGGGGAGTTAGGCAACTGCCTCAGAGTGTACAATATGATCAGTGGACAAGCTAAATCTGCGTAAAAAAATCTACATGGAAGGGTAAAGTTTATTCACATAGGCTAGGAGTAATTGGTAAGGAGGTTCCAATATTAATTGAAACAGGATATTTTCAGTCTGTAATGCTGAGGGGTGAGGCTTTATGCACTCTTCAGAGACTATTGACAGAAAATGTGGTGGAAACAGGAATTCATAGTGAGGCAAAAAGTGCTCAGTTATGTAAAGTGAGGCGATGGAGTCCAGAGAAGAGCGGAGAATGTGTGGTAGGAGTCCTGGACCCCTAACTCTCAGCTGCAGGAATAAAAATTGTCCTTGCAAATAATATAGCTGATTAACTGGTAGGTGTGCTGCCTGCTCTAGTTGAAAAGCCAGTGGAGATGCAGGCAACTGAAGACCTGAAGAATGTTTATCCAGGAATTTTCCCTGATTACGTCATCAGAAGACCACAAATGCACAGGTTGAAGCAGAATAAAGGCGCAGATAAGGAAGCTGACATAGAGTTATCTGAACGTTTCTTTTTGACTCATAAGTGGAACAGAAGGAGCAAGCCTGAAAACATGAAATTATTTTAGCTCTGCTAAGGTAATTGAATTACAGCACAAAGATGAGGAGTTACAAAAGTTATATCAAAAAACATTTAGCAAAAAAGAGAATGAATGCATTCCTGTGTGTTATTACTTAACAAATTATGTCTTAATGTGGATATGGAGATCAGCGCACATTGAAGCAGATCAGGCGTGGACAGAAATTCTTCAAATTGTTTTTCCTGTTGGGTATAGAAAGGAGGCGCTGCGAGTGGCACATGAGCTACCACTTGGAGATCATTTTGGGGTGAGGACATTACAGGCTGGAATACAAAGATACTTTCACTGGCCTGGACTACACAAAGATGTAGTTGAATTTTGCCAGAAGTCTCAAACATGTCACACAGACAGTAATAAACCTGCAACTTTAATACCTATTCCAACATTTGAGGAACCTTTCACAAGAGTCTTGATAGATTGTGTAGGCCCCTACCTCAAACAAAAAGTGGAAATAAGTATTTATTAACAATAATGAATGTGTCGACTGGATTTCCAGGGGCAGACCCATTATGCAGCATCACAGCTAAAAGAGTTGTAGAAAAATGCTTATTTTTTTACTAGGTACGGACTTCCAATAAAGATCCAGACAGATCAAACCTCACTTCCGAACTATTCAAGGAGATGATGGATAACTTGGGAATAAAGCAATTCAAATTTACTGCGTACTATTTGGAATCGCAGGGAGCATGAGAGAGATGGCATCAAACACTGAAGACCATGTTGAGGTTTTATGGTCAGGATTATCCAGATGATTGCGATAAGGAACTTACTTTTGAACTGTTTGTGATCACAGATGCACAGAATGAATTGACCAAATTCAGTCTATTTAAATTAATTTGTGGGCATAAAGTGAAAGGACCATTAACATTGGTTAAGGAGAAATTAATAAGTCAGAATTCAGAGACCATCCATTTGGATGATGTGTCAAATTTTAGGGAACGATTAAATAGAGCTGGAGAGTTGGGTAGACAGCATTTAAAAGTATTGCAGCATACAATGAAACAGGAAGTGGATGAGAAATCATAAATTGGCAATTTTGCAATTGGGAGTAAAGTATTGGTGTTACTTTCAGTAACAGTTGAACCTTGAAAAGTAAGTTTTGGCGTACCTTATCAAGTTGGGAAGAAATTGAATGAGGTGAACTATTTGATACGGACTCCAGACAGGATGAGATCTCACGGAGTGTGTCATGTGAATATTCTCAAAAGGTATTTTGGCAGGAAAGGAAAGCAAGAGGAGAAGGTGTTAATGATTACAGCACAGAAGGAAGATCCAAGTTCAGAGGATTCTGAATTGGATATTCCTCAAATCAAATTGGAGAATGAGGAAGTTGTCAAAAATTGGGATAAATTATTGAGTTACCTTACACAAGAAAAGAAAAGTGACCTGAAAGAGTCTTTACTATCTTTTTGAGAGATATGCTGCAAAAACTGGGAAGTACGAACATAATTGTGCATGATGTAGACACAGGAGATGCTGTTCTGATTAAGCAACATCGTTATGGCCATGACTGTCCAAAATTGGCACAGGTTCAGAAGGAGATAGAGCGCACACTCCAATATGTCACAATCGAAATGAGTTACAGTGACTGGAGGTCACATATAGTCATGGTACCAAAGCCAGATGGTACCCAACGGTCATGTGTGGACTATCACAAAGTTAGTGCCGTTACAAAGACTGATGCGGATCCAATTCCATGTTTGGAGAACTGTGTCGAAAATGTGGGAGAAGCTACTTACATTTCTAAGTTGGATTTGCTCAGAGGCTACTGGCACGGACCTCTGTCAGAGAGAGCAAAGGCAATTTCGGCTTTCATAATGCCAAATGGGCAGTTTAAATTGTGGCATTTTGTATGAAAAGCGAGCCAGCCACATTTCAGAGACTGATAATAAGGTCATTGCCTGATTACCCAACTGTGTGGTCTACGCTGATGACTTGATGATTTTTAGTCACTCATGGAAGGAACATTTAGAGCATTTATCAGACTTGTGCGATCAACCTCAGAAGGCAGGCTTGGTGGTAAACTTAGCTAAAGGAGACTCTATCCTTGGTTTTTTTTCGCAGGGACATTAAAACGGGGCCAAGCTCATATCAGTCTGGTTTGGTACAGAGATGAAAAGGATTTTAAGAGGCCTTTTGTTTATATGGAAACAAATGAGACTTCAGGCCAAAGTGGTCATGCTTTATAAGTGACCAGTATAATGAACGGAGAGTGGTGAGCTATTTTAGCTGAACTTGCTGAGCTGATTTGAGCTGAGCAGTTTTCAGTTGAGTTTTGAACTCGGAAGTTCATCTGGGAGCTGTGTGGAAACTCTCTCTCGTTTCTGACCTTCAATTTCAACCTGGAAGTATTTGTTCCATTTGTACTGGTTTTTATTGGGAGTTTGATTATTGGGACAGTTGCGTATGCTCGGAGCAGCATAATTAAGTTTAGTTGAATTGGTTGAATTCTGTCGTGATTCTTTATTCTGTTCTTTGTGTTTCATTGTGTAATTTTATGAATAAAGTTTTTGCCTGTTTTAAAATGTAGTCGTCATCCTAGCTAAATTACTCCTATTTCAATTCTCTTTCCCAGTCCCTTTCCAACATGGCCATCCTTGGCGTCCTAAATTGCCACAATGAACCAAACCATGGTTTGGAAGAACAAGATCTCATCTGTCTCCTGTGTAGCCTACCCCCCGGGGACTCAACATTGAATTGTCCAATTGCAAATAACCTCCCTTCCAATCCCCCGACTCCCTTCCCAGACCCTCCCCTCCCTTCCATTCCTCTAAGCAAGCTTTTGTCCAGCTACCTACCATCCCATCACCTCCCGCAGATACCCTTGATCTGTATTCACTTATCCCCCACCTCGTCACTCTGCCTCCTCCTCCCTCACCCGCCACTTTATCTATCGACTCCCTTACTCCCATCCACAGTCCTGATGAATGGTTATATCCAAGGCTTTCACTTCTCAACGTCTTGATGCTGCCTTGCTTATATTGTTCTTCCAGCTTCCTGCGTGTGTATTTTGTATTCCAACATCTACTGTCTTTTTAAAATTGTCTTCTTGTGTAATAGGCAGGAGTGAGTGAACGCATTGCCCCTCTTGTTATCCAACAGATCAGATGGGCGGAATGGCTTTTTTATATTACTGTGAAACCAGCTAGAGTTGCTGAAGGAGTTCCTCTTTCTTTTAACCATGGAAATATTTAATGTCCAGCAGTGCTTTTGATCAATGTTACCTTTACGTTAGCAGCACAAGCTTGAATGTTGTCCAGATTTGATACCTGAGTACGTTAGGAGGTGACTCATTGTTCTAAACATTGTATAATCTTCACAGAACATCACACCTCTGATCGTATGACAGAGGGAAAGACATTGATGACGCAGCTGAAGATGTTTATGCCGAAGAAGCTACCCTGAGGATTGCCCACAGGGATATCCAGGGACTGGGAGGATTGATGTCCACCAGCCCCATTGTGTTCTGAATGATTCAACCAGTGGGGAGTTTACAACTAATTCCTATTAAGTTAAATTCTGTTCAGTCTCCTTGACATCTCGCTCAATCAAATACTGCCATGATATCAGGGCCAGTCACTTTATGCTGTGTTCATATCTTCTATCCATTTCAATAGGCCAAGGTATATGTATGGGGAGTCTTTCCTTCTCTCAGAGGGTAGTGACGGTTGGGACCAGACAGTTGGGGAGGCCAAAGCACTGAAATGTTTGGGGGGTGCGAGTGGGTGTCAGTGGATTTTGACCCGTCAGAGAGACGAGGGCTACAAAGAATTGGGCATAAAAGAGAAATTGCGGCCGAGTACAGATCAGCCCTGACTTACTGAATGGAAGTGCAGGTCTGAGGGGCTATGTAGCCTGGTTTTATTCCAGTAAACCCCATAGTCTAGTCACTTTGCGGCCTCTTCCATTTCCTGTGTTACTGACTGTAGCTGAATAGACTGATCCTGTTGCTGTGTAACTGGATACTGGTGCTGCATGATCTGGTTACAGTTTTATAGGCCCGAGAGGTTTATTGGCCTCCTCCTGTAATTGTATATCAGGCTCCAGGGGCTGAAACCCTCATTCTGAAACCCTATTGCTCCTGCAGGTCTCCCCTCTCTCCCTGCATATTTGTTACTCTCATTCCTGTTGACTCTTTGGGGGCCTATATTACAACCCCAACACCTCACCATTCCATTCCTATTTCTTAACTCCACCCACAAAGCCTCATTGGGTGATCCATCAGTTATTTTATCTCTGATTACTGCTGTGGTACTCCCCTTCATCAGAAATGCAACTCCCCCTTCCCTCCTTCCACCATCTCTGTCTCACCTAAAGCACCTGTTCCCTAGCACATTAAGCTGTCAGTCCTTTCCATCACTTAGCCATATTTCTGTAATGGCTATAATATCCCAGTCCCACCTACCTATCCACACCCTGAGTTCATTGGCCTTACCTGTCAGCCCTCGTGTATCGAAACAGATGCAATTTAATCCAAAAGGCACTACTTTCTCTCTGTCGTTTTCCAGCCTAACCTTGCTATTTCTGATTACTGTATCTCCTTCCACTTGCCTCCCTGCTCTTGAGGATATGACCACTTGCCAATCTAGTTTAAACCCTCCCTTGTAACCCGAGCAAAACTGGCCGCCAAGATATTGGAATCCGCTTCAGTGCAAGTCTCTGACGTTAATCTCCCTCTCAGGAGATTATCACTGTCAAGGTATTTTTAAAGAATGATTCTACTAGCTCTCTGTACTTATGCTGCAGGACCTCATCCCTATTTCTACGGATATCATTTGCGCCAACGTGCATAATTATTTCTTCTGCTCACCCTCCCCCTTGAGAATGTTCTGCAGCCAATTGGAAACATCCTGGACCCTAGCACCTGGCAGGTAACGCACCATCCTGGATTCACGTTTGCGACCACAGAATCTCTGATCTGTCCCATTAACAATCGACCCTCTTAACTTTAACGCCTGTTTACCTTTACCCTTTCCCGCTGTGCCCAAGAGGCAGTGGTCGTAAAACCAACCTGGCAACTGTTGCTTTCCCCTGAACGGACATTGCCCCCAACAATCCAAAATGGTCTACTTGTTTTCGAGGGTAATAGCCACAGAGGATTCCTGCAATTCCTGCCTACTCCTTTTGCCATTCATGGTGGTCACCGATGTAATCTCTGCCTGGAACATGACAGGAAGCAAGGAACGCCTGTTGGATTAAATTGTGTTCATTGAAATACAACAGGACTGACAGATAAGGCTAATGAACTCAGGACGATGAACGTTGGACTGGAATATTACAGTCATTAAAGAAACATAACTAGGGGCGTGTCTATGAATTTGTCAGTATCTCAGATGATCCTCACTGCATCCTAGATTAGATTACCTACAGTGTGTAAACAGGCCCTTCGGTCCAACAAGTTCGCACAGACCCACCGAAGAGCAGCCCACCCAGACCCACTCCCCTACACGCAACACTACGGGTAATTAAGCATGACCAATTCACCTAAACTGCACATCTTTGGACTGTGGGAGGAAACCGCAGCACCCAGAGGAAACCAATGCAGACACGGGGAGAATATGCAAACTCCACGCAGTCAGTTGCCCGAGGCAGGATTTGAACCTTGATCACTGGTGGTCTGAGGTAGCTGTGCTAACCCATGATCCAACTTGCCGCCCAGCATCGCTCCCTAACACGGTCTCCCAGAACTGAAGCTGGGTGCAGTGCCCACACGTGTAGCCATCAGGGACGGTTGAATTCTCCCTGAGCTACCACATCTCACAAGATGGAGCGTGCAACTGCCCTAAATGCCATCTCGACTGCTGTAACAATTAAGTTAAAAGAATTTTATTAGAGTTTACCTGTACATTTCGCTGAGCTGAGCTATCCGAAGCCTCTCATGTCAAAGCTTTCCTGCTTACTCTGCTACCAACGGCATGTCTCCACATTTAATATTGGTCAGGGAAGGAAGGAGACAAGACAGTGATGTAGTGTTTAGGTCTTCAGCACTCCTTGACACCTGGCCGCAGACTACCTGCTCCCCAGTGCAGGTCTGCTCTTGGCCTTGGAGGGTGTCTTGCTGACGTCTTTCTTCTGGTAGTGGTGATTGTGTCGATGCAAATCCTCACCCTAACAGGCAATCCGTGTTGTTACAGTCCTCTCGTACTTTCTGTCTATTTGTATTGCGTTTATGAATTCCTTGAATCCCTCAATTGCATTCCAAACTGTGTCTCATTCCATAGTTAGAGAGGTTGATGTTCTTGTGAATACAAGTTTATTGGAAAAGAACACCATTAGACGTAGGGACAACAATATGTCTATCCGCTCACTGAGTCTGCTTTTCCTTCGATTAGGTTATATTATTTTGTTAATCCCCCATTCCACTTTCCTGTCATTTCCCCGTAACGCTTGTATAAAAATCTGTCTGTCTCAGCCTTGAAGATATTTAATGATCCAGCCTCAACAACCCTCCGACTTTTCTACAATTGTTTCCCTCTCACTGATGTGAGACTGAGTGGTCTTTAATCTGGTGATTTACCCACTCCATCTTGCATAAAATTCCAATTCTTCCTCAGCTCCTGTGTCAATTTGCTCAAGGGTCAAACGGTCACTCTCCCTGAATCCAGGAACTGCTTCTCCAAACTGAAGACCGATTCGAAGGGTGTGTTTAACATATTCTCTGGTTCTGCGAACAGGCTGTCCCCTTAGTCTCTAAATCTCCCATTCTTTCCCGCGTTATCCTCTTCCCCTTAATAAACCAAAAAAAATGACTGTGGATTCTTGCTAATCTTACCCGTTAATGTTTTATCAACCCTCCTTCGGCTCTTCCACTGATAGTTTAAGTTTAGCCCTCGACTTGCTATATTCTTTTAGGATCTTAATTGACCTGCTCACTTGGTACCAGATTTAAACTTCTCTTTCCTTTTTCATCCTGTTCGGAATTTGTGTCGACATCTGATATTCTCTGGATTTGTTTTCCTAAATTTTATCTTCGGTGTAACATGCTGGACCGACACTGTCATCAATTCCATTTTAGTCAAATGATCCCCCCACCCACGCCCCACCTTGTTCTGCTACAGTTTCACACAGAAACAATTGCACTTGGGCCAGATCCTGTCATTTGTTCCCATAAAATCTGTCTCCTCAATGCAAAAAGCTCTTATTTTTCTAACATTTTTGGGGTCTTTTCATTCGCAAAGTCAAAATGTGTGATATCGCATTCACTGGTCCTGTAATGTTCTCCCACTTCCGCCTGGAACAGCTGACTGGCTTTATTCCCCACAGTGAGGCCCAGCACGGCACGACCCATTGTTTAAGCTGCTCTATGTTGATACAAGAAACTCTCTGGAATAAATTTAAAAACACCTGCCCCTCTTAAAAATTTATCACTGATCGAATGAATGTTTGGAATTGAAATGCCTGAATATAACTATCCTATTATTGTTTTACACACCTCAATAACTTGGTTTTATACCTGCTCCGGTACTGTCCTTTATCTGGGGGTCTATAATATATCCCTAGCAGTTTTTCTGTCATGGTTTTGATCCTGAGCTCGAACCACCAAGTCTCTTTAGAAGATCCTTTCAAGATATCGTCCCTTCTTACGCCAGTAACTAACTCAATAATTAATAAGCCACCACCTCCTCTTTTACCCTCTCTTCAGTCCTGACTCTTGTGCTGGTACCACAGAATATTGAGTTGTTAGCTCCGACCTCCCTCAAACACATCTCTGTAATGGCAAAAATGTCACACTTCCACATGTCACCTCGTTTCCTTATCATATCTGTCTGTCTGATAATTTTACCAGCATCAAGGTAAAGCACATCCAAGCTGGGATATATCACCTTGAATACTCTGTACTTCGGGGTTCTTCAGTCATTCACTGTTCGTTATCAACCTGTCCAATTCATGAACCAAAACTGTAACTCTGGGACTGAATGAATATTTGTTGAATGTGAAATTCCTTTTTAGTAAATGTGTTCATCAAATGCAACTTTCCAGAACTGAACAGTCAGCTCCAGATAAAACGAGTTTCTGCTGATTAGTTCCCTGCTCAGTGTGCAGAGGGGACAGCCCTCAGTGATGGAGAAAGTGAGGACTGGTGATCAGAGTCGAAAATTGTGGCGCTGGAAAAGCACAGGCAGTCAGGCTGCATCTGAGGAGCAGCAGAGTCAAAGCTTCCCATGTTTTCCATTCCATAATACACAGGATATAGGGAACCATACTTGCTCAGGAAGGCAGCACTATACAGAGTCCTGAAATGGAAAGCCGTCAATCATTTGGTTGGACAGGGAGTAAAAAGTTGAGGTGAAATACAGACTGTTTGAAGTACAAACATAAGGATAAATAAATCCCTCGGCCAGACGGGAAACTCTCTAGGTTACTACAGGAAGAGAGCGAAGAGATTTCTGTGCCTTTGTCGATGGTCTTTGCACCTTCACTCTCCACTGGAGTAGCGTCGGTTGATTGGAGGGTGGCAAATGTAATCCCTTGTTCAGGCAAAGAAACAGGGATTTTCCTGAGAATGACAGACCAGTCAGTCTTACATCAGTATTGGGCAAACTATTGGAGAGGATTCTGGAAAAACAAGGTTTGATTAGAAATAGTCAGCATGGATTTATGAGGGGCAGGTCATACCTCACAACTCTTATTGGATTATTTGAGGATGGGATGAAGCACACTGAAGAAGGTAGAGCAGTGAATGTGGAGTGCATGGATTTTAACAAGGTGGTAGTTTCATTCAGAATGTAAGGAGGCATGGTATACAGGGAGACCTATCGGCCTGGATATAGAATTGGCTAACCCATAGAATACAGAGGGCGGTGGTAAATGGGAAGTATTCAGTATGGAACTAGGTGAGCAGTGGTGTTCCATAAGGATCGGTTCTGGCACCTCTGCTGTTTGTGATTTTCATAAATGACGAGGATGACGAAGTGGAAGGGTAGGTTTGATGTAACACAGTTGGTGGAACTGTAGATAGGTTGGAGGGCTGTTGTAGTTTGCAACAGAAACATTGACAGGATGCAATAAAAAGCTGCGAAGTGGCAGATGGTGTTCGATATGGAAAATGGGATACGATTCATTATGGAAAATCGAATTTGAATGCAGAATACAGGGTTAAAGGCAGGATTCTTCCATTGTGGAGGAACAGGGGAATCATATGGTTCATGACATAGCTCCCACAAAGTTGCTACCCAGGTTAATAAGGTTGTTAAGGATCTGTTTGATGTGTTCATTAGCCGAGGGATTGAGTTTAACAGCTGCGAGGTTATGCTGCTACTCTATGGAGCCCTGGTGAGACCAACTTAGAATATTGTGATCAGTTCTGGTTGCCTCGTTATAGGAAAGACGTGGAAGCTTTGGTGAGGGTGCTGAGGAGATTTATCAAGATGTTGCCTGGACTGGAGGGCATGTCATACAAAGAAAATTTGAGGGAGCTAGGGTGTTTTTCTCATTGGAACGAAGAAGAATGGAACGTGACTTGTTCAAGATGATGAGAGACATCGATAGAGTGGATAGCCATTTACTTTCTGCCAGGGTGGAAATGACTCTCGACGGGGTATGATTTTAAGGTAATTGAAGGAAGGTTTAGGGGTGATGTCAGAGTTAGGTTCTTTCACAGAGGAGTGGGTGTGTACAAGGAACAGCCAGCAGTTGCAGTAAAGTCAACTATATTAGGGATATATAATTGGATAGGTACATGAATGATAGTATAATGAAAGGTATGTATGTTAGTTTGATCTTAGAGTAGGATCAAAGGTCGACGGAACGTCAAAGACCGAAGGGTCTGTACAGTGCTGCACTGTTCTGCACTGTTCTGTGTTACCAGTTTCACCCAGCTTGTGGATTGTCATCAGTTGTTGAATGTGTGAGGGAATGATGTGTGTGAGATCAGGAAGCTGTGGAGCGGTGTAAGGCCAAATCCTCCAGTTATGGTGTGCATTGTTACAGTCACCTGAAAGCCAGTCTAATATGTGTGGTAACTTAAACCAGACAGAATCCGTCAAGTTCAGTTATTAATGTGATTTTTGGATTGCCGTTTGCTGCTGGTTACTTCACATACATTCTACTGTGTGACCCATGTAGTAATCTCTGACCATTCACAGAGATGTACAAATTTATTTTGACACTGGAGAATGTGAAGGTGACATTTATTGGATATGGATTCAGAGGTTTCTTTGTGAGGCACAAGACACTGCAATAGATTGTCAACTTGTTAACGTCTTCACCCGGGGTGCAGGTGTATGGAATCTTGGAGGCAGGTCAGATTTCATCACCATAGGTAACTTGTATGGTGTGATTCTGGCTCTCCATGTCAACACGTCTGCTCTCTGGGCCAGGCTCTGACTGAAGATGAATTTTAAAACTTGGTTGCTGGTCAGCCATTAGTATTTAACCTGGACAACATTTGTACCTACACTGAGATCAGTTGGCGGGTCCTCCCCCTGCCCAAGGTGGATTCCAAATTATTTGTTTTGAAGTAATGTTTGACTGACTGCCCCGAACCAGGTTAGAAACTCAATGTACAGATTTTGGAAAAGGCGACTGAGTCTCTGTGTATCTCAGGCAGCTGTGAGGTCCAATAACACTGTAAATGATTTCAGATCTATTTGAAGCAATTTTCAGCGTAGCTCATTGCAAGGTGGTGAGTTTACTGAGCCAAACAATAGTCGGATGTTTGCTATATTCCATGAATTGGGCAAAAATAAGATGTGAACGATAATCATTCAACTGAACTAGAATCTGATCAATCAATTCTGTTGATTCTATATTTATGGAACTAAAATATAAACTCCTGTCAAGATTTTCTAACACAGAAATAAAGTACGTACATTTTATTTTATCGAAGAAAGAACATACATCTTGTGGTAATCAGAATTAGACATTCAATGTCAGGATTCAAAGCAATGTTTTGCCACTCCAATATTTTTAAAGTGGTTGGTTTCTGAATGATAACATGTTCAGAGTGAGCAAACGACTGAACATACAAATAGAATTAGCGTTCTTATACATTTATATGTAAACAATCAGTTTAATTTCTCACTGAAATGTACGATCTTCAGCTATTTGCCAGCAATTTAAAAATTTCAATGATTTACCATGGACTGTGAACATTAAACTAAATCAGTTATTTGTGCTTTCAAATTTTACTGAATAATAATTTGAAAACTGCCAATTTTTAGAATGAATGATGTTTAATATGAAACGTGGAGAGTAAAAAAAAAGCAACGAACATAATATTGTGTCAGTGAAAAGTCAAAGCTTTCCAAAGAGTTTTTGACAAAGGAATGATATATTTGTTTTAGTAATGGGAATACAACATGTAAAATATTCATGTTCAGACTAGTAATTAGACTTCATAATGAAGCTGACCTTGCAATACTTGCATTTTAAATGCTTACGCTGCACCAAGTAATCAGATATTTGTGAGCATTTACATAGTGAAATAATTGGATACTGACTTTTATTCACAGCTGACACATGATAGAGTACAAAACTTTAAAGTACAGGAGGAACCCTTGGCCATTACGTATGCATCAGTTCCAAACATATCTCTCAAGCACCTCCCATTTGCCAGCCCTCTCTCTGTTGCCCGTTAAATTCATAATTTCCAAATATATATCCAGTTCTCTTTTGAATCTTCATCCTCAACTTTCCCAAACATTAAATTCCAATTCGTAACAACTCTCTAAATAAAGACGGTTTTTTTCCTTATTTCACTTCTAGCTCTTTTACTGACAACCTTGAAATTAGAATTCCTTGATGCTATAATGCCTACTAATAGAGTATTCTTTTTCTACTCTGCAACGTTTTTCATACTTTTGAGCACCGCAATAAATTCACATCTTTGTCTGTTCTGCTCCAGGAAAAATAAGCCTTGCAAGAACTTTAACAAACACTACAACGGAAAAACAAGCAGAAAATTAGTCTCCAGGATATATGAACATCAGCTAGCTACAAAAGACATGATCCCAATACGAATACCTTACGTACTGATGAGGAAGTACGCCACATTGACTAGGTCTGCATATCTATCCTAGGACAGGCCAAACAGAGACAAGCACAAGAATTCCTGTAAACATAGCATTCCAACCGGAACTCCATCAACAAACACATCAATTTTGACTCCATCTATCATCCTCTGAGAAAAAGGGCAGGAAATGACATCATGGACACCGGTAATTACATTACCAACTCAAGGAAACCGAAACATTTAAATAGAAAGTGGGAGATAATACCAGCACTTCACTGGATGCTCACTTACTGAGTACAGTCAATGGAACAAACTAGGAACTGCCTTTAGCTATTGCTTCAGAATATATCTGAGTGTTCGTGGCTGCCACCACATAGAATAATTGAATGAAAATGCGAGCCTGCACCACCAAGTGCATATCCAAAGGCGTTTTTTTTTTAACATTTGTGAGATTACCTGATCAATCACCCGCCTAGGAAATGCATTCCAGACATGTGCTATTAGTGGCAGAAATGCGGCTCAGTGGTTAGCACACCTGCCTTAGAGCGCTGGGGACCCAGGTTTGATTCCAGCTTTGGGTGACTGCCTGTATGGATTTTGCACATTCCCCCCATATCCGCGTGGGTTTCCTGTAGGTACTCCGATTTCCTCCCACCATCCAAAGATGTGCAGGTTAAGTGAATTGGCCATGCTAAATTGCCCAAAGTGTTCAGAGACATGTAGGTTAGGTACATTAGTCAGGGGTAAATATAGGAGGAATGTGTTTGGGTGGATTACTCTTTGGAGGATCAGTGTGGACTTTTTGGGCAGAAGGGCCTGTTTCCACACATAGGAAGTTTATATTCTATGTCTGTGCCACCCTCTCAGTTCAATACAGACTCCAGAAATCCCCTCTCAATCCCCTGTCTTTCACTTTAAGTATGTTTCCTTTTGTTTTTGACCGTTAGAGTAAGGGAAACAGCGGCTGTCTGTTTGTCCTCTCCATACCTTTTATTCCCTTGTACACCTGTACCATGTTCCCTCCTCAACCTTCCCTGCTTCAAAGAAAAAAGGAGCAAGTTTAGCCCTCGCTCTTCAAAGTTTGAGTTGTCACTTGTCTTGTTAATTTAGATGTGCATCCTCTCACATTTATCAGTGTTAAACTTCATCGGCCATAAATCTGGATATTGAAATCATCTGTTTATATCGTCCTGGAGCCTAACCCTGTCCTCCTCACTGTGAAGCACCCAGCTAATCTTTGTGTCATCCCCAACATTAGTTATCATTCCACTTCCATCCATCTTACACATTCTCACCATCATCATTTATGAATATCACAAACAAACCTTGATCTCCTTCCTGTTCTCCACATGTTATTTACAAAGGAATAATTAAGAATTCCAGTCTCTTGTTGTTCTTATTTTGGGGAATTTACAGAGTGATGTAGTTTACACCTATTATGAGGGAGCTGCAAATACCATTTGCGACACAAAGTTAAATTCACCTTTTACACTCTGTCCCTCAGCATGTCTTATTCATAAAGCTTGTAACTAATTTAGGGAGAATTCGGTTTGGCACCTTGCACTGGAACATTAGCCTGTTGTGTGGCACTGTCCTTTGTAACAATAGTGAAAACTGAAGAAATTTTTCATCTGCAGGATGGACACTGATTAATTTCTTGAATCAGCTAATGTGATGAGGAAATATATTCAATTAAATTCCATGTTATGGACAAACTGCAGGAGATCAAATCATATTCTCATGTCTACCTTGGATTGGAAGCATATACATACTGTGAAAAAAAATTCAAAAATGTTGAGACACAACACCTGGGGAGGGGGGGGGAAACACATCACCTGCATTTGATGGAGATACAAACTACAGAGTGAATGTACAATCTGATAAAGAATCAAGTGATAGAAAAAGAAGTGCATCAAATTTTAATTTTCAATGGAATCCGATCCCAATTTTCCTGAACAGTGGTGGTTTTCACCCCACCTCACTTTTCCAAAAACAAGCTTTACCCAGTCACTAAAACATCATTAGCCATTCTTCCTCCCCTTCCTACTCTTTTTTACACTCCTACTTCCCTTGCACGACCCTTTCTGCTGCCACATACTCTTCCACTGATGATATCTCTTCACACCCTTCTTCTGCCACACCAGTTCACTAGTTACTCCCACTTCCACTGGCCATCCCTTACCCCTTTTTGCTTTCCAACTGGGGTGATGGGAGCTCCTGGCTTCTGTGCTGCTATTGGTCATCAGTGAATGATGAGATTGAGATGATCAATGCCCAATGTTTAATCGTGTATGTCTGTCATTGTCCAATGCACCGTGAATAGGGTGAGATATTTCCCTATACAGAGTGGAACGTATTTTTCCTGTCTCTGTGTCACAGCGCTTAACCAAGCACCCTCATCCCAAATAGGAAATAACTCTCCTCAGAATCAGAAGTCCATGCATCTGTTTGTCCTTAAACGTTGCGAGATCAGTGACCACATTGTTCAATAAGCCGTGTTCTAGCCTTTTTCTCTTTAGTATTTTAACTTATTTCCAATGTCAGTTGAGGTGAGATCAGAGTAACTTCCCTTGCCATCAAAGTAGCGTTTGATTCATGTAGCATCATTCCCCCTCAGCAAACTGTGGTTAATGGAAATCAGAGGAAATTCTGTGCTGGTAATTTCATCAATGAACAATGACACCTTACCCAGAGCTATTGGGAATGACAAATAAACTCTGCCCTTGCTAGTGCCTTACAAAACCATGGATGGATTTGTTTTATTAATAACATCAAGATACATTCAGTTTTCACAGTTTGGTCTAAAGTCTCAGAAAAGTAAGACCTTGCTGGTTGAGTGTCACCCCAATGAAATCAGAGCATTACAATAAGGTAACGATTCAGATTATCTTCAATCATTTACTTTCTGAAGACTGGTCGTGCGGTGTCATTGCCACTGAGATCAACATTTTCTCTGTCTAACAGCATCACATCACATTGGCTCAAGGCTGCACCATTCCCCAATTCTACTTCATTCTCCAGCTCATTTGCCATGCTCACCAGATATACGAGGCACACAAGATGGAATAACTTAGAGATGCCTATGGGCCTCTGGAATCTGCCACACCACCATGCCCTGTGCTCTGACTCCATCCCCTCCCCCAAGCCCACCTCCTGTGGTGTACTCACCATCCCTCCTAACCTTCCACGCTCTAATGCTGAATGTTCTGTACTCAGCAAAGGTCTCAGTTTTATCCCTCTGTGCCCCCACTTTAATGAATTTCAGGCACGACATTATGTTGAACTCCTCTTCCACCATCTTCTCCTCGGTGTCCATTTCTTTGGACAAACGTCCACTCCCCATCCCATAGACCCTTCGCCCAGCTCCAACACTCTCCCTCCACCTGGATCCATTCCTCTGGCATTTACTTGAACTCAATATGCTCATTGAGAACTTTCCATGTGAGTTTAGTTGTCTTAAATTCTCTGTATTCCCCCTCTCCCTATCCAACCTATCACCCTCTGAACAGACTGTACGCTGGATGCTTCAATCAACCCTGACTATGTTATTCAGCCTGTGCCGATAAGGGAGGTGCTGCTGCAGTCTGGTGGACCCACCTCTACATTTCAGAGGCTGAGTGCCAGCTCTCAGATACCTCCACATGTCACCTGCTGGTCCATCACTCTACCATGGCACATCAGGCTATTTTATTTACTAAATCTGACCACATTTCACCTGGAGATTCCCACTCACTGGCCCACACCTGCCCCCCCCCACCCCACCACTCACCCCCACCTAACAGTCCCGAAGCTGATGGCCCTCTGATAGCAGAGTTCGCTTTTATCTCCTCCTGAAAATCCACAAACAGAACTGCCCATGCAGACCCATTGCTTCAGCCTGCTCCTCCAATACAGAGGGGTTGCATGGATACATACGTGGTCCCAAGTTATACCTGTTTCTTCATGGGGTACGTAGGTCATTCCATTTCCAGTTCTATTCCAGCCCCCATCCATAACTCTTTCTCCAATATGTAGATATTATCATCGCTGCTGCTCCTCTTTCTTGTCCAGAATTGGAAAAGTTCGTTGTTTCCAATTTTCACCTCTCCCTCACATTCACCTCTCTACCTCTGACTCCTCCCTTCCTTTACTCGATATCTCTGCTTCTATTTCTGAGGATAGACCGGTCACTGATATCCAGTAATAACCGACCAACTCCCACAGCTACCTGGAGTATGCATCCTCACACCCTGTTTCCTGCAAAGGCTCCATTCCATTCTCTCAGTTCCTCCGTCTCCACCGCATTGCTTCTGATGATGTCAACTTCAAACATGTGGCCTCTGATATGTCCACCTTCTTCCTGAACTGAGAACTCCCCAGCACTGTTATTGACAGGGACCTCAACCAGTTCCGACCCATCTCCTGCACTTCTACCCTCAGCATCTTTCTTCCCTGCTGCAACAACGTTAGAGTTTCCCTTATCCTTACCTACCATCCCACCAGCATTCACATGCAGAAGATCATCAGTCTGCATTCCCCCACCTCCAGCGAGATGCCACCACCAGACACATATTTGCCTCCTCTCCCCTTTCCAGCTTCTGAAGTGACCATTTCCTCCAGGACACCCTGGTCCACTCGTTATTCACTGCCCAAACCTCCCCCCCGACACACACACACCACCTCCCCCAGGCCCCACCACAGGTACACTTCACTTTCCTCTGCCGAAGCTGTTACACTTTCCCATTTACCTCCTCCCTCGTCATTATCTAAGGTCCAAACATACCTTCCAGGTGAAGCAGCATCCTACCAACATTTCCCACAATCCGGTCTACTACATTCGCTGCTCACTTTGTGATCTGCTCTACATTGGGGAAACTAAAGGTAGACTGGGTGACCACTTCACTGAATATCCAAGCTGTACCTCTGCAAAAGACCCTGAGTTTCCAGTTGCCTGCCAGTTTAATACCCCATCCTGTTCCCTGGCCAGTATCTCTGCGTCAGGCTTGCTGCAGTGTTCCAGGACATTTCAACGCAAGCTGGAAGAACAACACCTCATTTTCCGCGGGTGGACCCTGCAGCCATTCAGACTCAAAATAATGGTCAATAATTTTAGGGACTGAACTCCTCAATGCCCCCTACCCAGACACTAGGCCTAGTTCTCACGTGACCTTCCATTACTCACTCCCTATTGTTAGATACTAACAGTTTTCATGAACAGTTATTCAGCTTCTGCTGTATATTAATCAACAATTTCAGGGCTACATGCTGAATTTGGTTACATATGAACAATAAATCTTCGGGTAAAAAATGAGGTCTGCAGATGCTGGAGATCACAGCTGAAAATGTGTTGCTGGTGTTAGGACGGAGCTACCGTCCCTGGTGTTCGTTTGAAGGAGAGAAACACTGGATCTGATTCAAAATATAAGCTTTTACTGAGAGAGAGACGTACACAATACAGTGAGATGCTTACTGCTCACTGGAGAAAGCGCCTTCTGATCTATTGTTCTCTTTGTCTAGCTTTTAGCCCCTCGCATCCCAGTGCTACATCCTTATTTGGTAAGAAGCGGTATACTCTAATAGGATTGGTCCCAAAAGAGATAACATTCAGTTACCTCAGTATGAGCTACGTGCAATCTAACACGGTTTCAATGTCCTGTTATCTGTTCACCTTCCCTGTGGCCTCATTATGCCATCAGTGTTTCAGTCTGTTCTTAGTGTAACATAATGGCTTACTGTTGTCTAGTGAAGCTAACAATTTCCAGACTTGCTAATACTACCTTACTTGAGCACTACCTAACAATAAAGTTTCTGAACACAACCTAACCTTAATAATGCTTCCTAACACTGGTTAAAGCACAGCAGGCCAGGCAGCATCTAAGGAATAGGGAATTCGACGTTTCGGGCATTCGAATTTTCCTGATGAAGGGCTTATGCCCGAAACGTCGAATTTTCTATTCCTTGGATGCTGCCTGATGTGCTGTGCTTTAACCAGCAACACATTTTCAGCTACATATGGACAATGTAGTCCTTTCCTCTTCCTATAATAGTTGGTGTGTCTGTGACACCTGTGTTACGGCCGAAATCTGTTTCTTCTTTAAGATTCAAAGGAAAAAAGAATATTTTTTCTGATGATCCTGTAAATCTCAGGAACTCCACTTTGTTTAAAAAGACATTTTAGAGGCAGCTGAAATTTCATGAGATAATAGGAATAGATTATTTATGGTGGAGCACTCTGTGACCATGTTCAGCAAACTTGTCTACCCTGTCTCCAAAGGTTTTGATTACATATCACAGACTAACTTACAGCAAAAGTGGGTGAAACTCAACCCATTGTCTCTTCCAGCTTGGAATGACTATCTCTACTGTTAGTCTCCTGTATTGTCCCCATTGCCCTTCACATTTTGTTACGAGTGTCTGCTTTTTATTGTCATTATCCTGACAGATATGAACAATATGATAAATCTCAAACAAAAAGAAAATCAGAACTTAGAGGGCAAGCTCAGCAGGTCTGGCAGTATCTGTGAAGAGAAATCAAAGTGAATGTTTCAGGCCCGGTGACCCTACTCGATCTGTATTCCCAATGATTAAATGGTGTGTATATAAAATATAGTTCACTTTATCACATTTAATATTATCCTTTTAGTTCACATTGTCATTCAGCATTGCATCACCCAAATGTTGGCTGTTTCCTTGTTATGCATTAGATTTAATTCTGTCTGTCAGAAAGAGGGATGATGACTGGGGAATATCATTGTACTGCCCATGCAGTCTCCACAGGCACTACTCCCATTCCGCCCTATCTCCCACCCAATATCATGTTCACTCAAACCTGACTCATTAATTCATAAGTCTAAATGAATGCTTTCATTGTAATTATCCCTTTTAGTTTTGGACAGATGCCAAAATGCGTAAAAAAATACGGTTTACATCAAATAAAACTGCATTTAGAAGTCTGTCAATTTATATAAATTAATTACTGAAGCATATTCCCTATGGAAGTTCAAAAGTTGCCTTATTAGAGCAGTGAGAGGAATATTCAGAGAAGTCCACACTTCCTGTCTATGTTCAGGGCGGCTGTGCCCAGTAACAGTCTGTTCGCTGGCGTTTGGTCCCGTGGAGGAGAGATCAGCACAGTCACAACATCCTGATTGTGATTGTTTTGGTGGGGGGCGGGGGGGGGGGTGGAAGGATTTTTGGAGAGATGGTTACAACATAGTAAACGGACAACAGAGCAGAATCATGTAGCCTACGAAAAGAAAATATTCTTATTCTCCCTCACAACTGACTTCACTAGAGCAATTGATGATGGGAGATGTGACCAATAGTCAGAAATGTCAACATGTAGTCCAGTCCAGATATAATGTGAACTGACTGTGCTGTATTGAAAGCTGGGACTGTTTGCTCTGACCGTGATTGATGTCAGTCTCGGTGCAATGTAACTGTGTCACTGGAGGGTTTCTCTCTCCTATTAGTAAGCGCTTCATTCAGTGCGCTAACCCACTGTAGTAACAGATGCGTCAGCTCCAACAGTAACAGAGATCAACAGCTGCATGGATCTTAATCTGAGAATAGCGGACTGGAACATTGCAAAAATGGAGAGGAGGTTTTCCTTGAGTCTTTTCAAGATTTCCCCCTCTTGGGGATTTCTACCATATCGGATATCAGCAGTGCTGATGGCTATTCTGGGCGGGGTGAAGGGTGTGCTACTAACCTATTCTCGCTATTGTTGGCGTTCTCTACCTCTGTCCATTCATTAATCCCATAAACAAGTTTGAACTTCATTGCAATTTCTGTTACCTATATTTGTCAGAGGAAGAAACTATTGCCTTCAGTTTCAATTCAGTCTCCATTCATTACCCATGAATTGAAGACCCCTCCCTCACAAACATCTGCGAACAAAGCTGTGCACAACCACGAGATCCCTTTTTGCCCTGAACTGACTTATGTCTCGTGTTCTCTCTGTCACCAAACCTGTCCACTCCCAGCTCCTCATATCCACAATCTTCATCTCTGTGTCAGTGCTGTTGCTGAGCAAACCATTGGCTGTACGTTGCTCAAATTCTGACTGAAGATTTCAAGCTCTCTTCTGACCACTTTCCCAATTACAAATATCTCAATCACAAACTTGCTCTTGTCGCGTTACTTCATGATTAGGACAATGCATGAATGTAGGAATGTCGCTGGACGTAATTCAGAGCAAAATTTATTGAAAGAAAGATAATGTTTCAAATGACTTGTTTCAAGTCCACTACAGCTGATGACAGAACTGAAATAAAAATGATAAGAATTGGAATAAAACTGAATTTCACTAAAACCAAATATAAAAGCAACATTTTGTCTGAAAACCTTCATCTTTCACTGATCACCTTCGGTAAAGAAATCTAGTGTTATTACCCAGTCTGGGTTAATTGTGACTTGAGATCCATGGCAATCTGCTTAACTTTATATTGGCTTGTGGAATGGCCTCAGAGTCAGGGCAATGAGTGATTGTCCCAAATGCTGCCCTTGGCAGAGATATCAACATTCCACGAATTAATAAAATTGAAGGTGAAATCAAATAAAGGATGATGCTCTAAATCTGAAATTATAGAAAGAAATGCAAAGAAACGAACAGAAAGTGCTGGGGAACGTTCCTGAACTGAAAGCAGCTGGAAAGGAGTGTGATTAATACCGTTGACAGGGAAGTCTGCTTTGAAGGGAAGGAGGGATCAATAGAGAAAGAGAGATATAGAAGAAAAACAGCAAACAAAGAGAGTGATGATCAGCTGGGCTGGAGATTTAATGTGAGATTCACCTCATCTATTTTTCGGCTTTCCCATCTTCCTGAATATCATGCCCTTGTATATACAGGTATCCCCTACTTTTCCAAAGTTCGCTTTTCGCCACTTCCCTTTCCGACTGACTTACATTATGACATTGTTTCGCTAACCAAAAATAAATCCGAACAGGATTTTCACTTTTACGAAGAAAGCCGAAATTTTTCCCAGATAAATTAGTCCTACTGCACTTTACACCATATCAGCTTGAAAACGGTTTCGTAGGAACACTCAACTTACAAATACTGAGGGAAACCTGTATATATCTAAGATCATGTTTAAAGCGATTTGATTCCCTCTGTCTGTCCTCCCTAAGTGTGGTCATCTTCGTATATTCATTAATTACATATGGTCTCTCTGACTGGGGCAGCCTGAGTTCATTTCTCCAGTTGCCCCTGAGAAGACCTTGAGCCACTGCAGTCCACGTGTTTGATCAGATTTGGTTTCGTTTATTTTCGTCAAATGTACAATGGAAAGGTTTGTTTTTATTATAATGCAGGCACATGACTCTAAACAAGAAAACAGAGATCACAGGGTCCTTGGACAGAGTAGGGCATACAATGGTTACAGCTTCACAGGAGGTGGGCAAAGTAAGATCGACATTAGCAAGATTAATATTATTTAAAAAGTGAGACATGTCAATTTGTCAGTCTAATAATGGTAGGGAAGGAAGTGTTCCTGAGCATGCTGGTCCATGTTTTCAAACTTCTGTGTCTCCTCCCTGTTGGAAGAGTTTGTAGGATATCATTCCTGTTTTGGGGGAGATCTTTGATGTTGCCAGCCTTTCTGCGACAATGACAAGTACAAATGGGCGAAAGATTGTCTTCCGTGATGGTTTGGACTGTGCACAAAACCGTCTGTAGTTTCTTATGGTCCTAGGCAGAGCAGTTACCATGTCAGGTCATTATGCACCCGAACAGAATGCTTTGAGTTGCCGGTATGCAGAGCACTGTGAGCCGAGCGGTTTCAAAATAGTTAGATGCAATAATTGGCTGTTAAATGGATACCCACGTTCTGGTTGCTGTTTTGACAACAATTGAAATTTAACTGATAATTTTAAATTATGTCCTCCATACCAAAACTTTGTTGAATGCATTGTATTGCCAACATCGAACCAATGAACCATTCACCTGCTTCAAACGAATATAGAAGCCATCACCATCACAACGAAGGACAAAGAAACAGAAACAAAGGGAAGGAGGGAGAATGCAGCGAGCGAAACAGATGGACAGTCAGTCAAAGAGAGAAAGGAAACAAAACAAGGAAACAAACAGTTGCATGTGCAGGGAGAAGGGAAGATAATACGTTCAGGGAAAGTAACAGAAGACAGGGAAAAGGAAAACACAGGGAAATAGGCAGTGTGAGAGAAACAGTGAGAGACAAAGTTCACAGGGAGCTGGGGATAGTGTCAAGGGGAACTGGGGGAATGGGAGGACCTGGGGGTGAGGACCGGAGAAACCTGATCGTGAGCACTGGAGGGAGCTGGGGGTAGGGAGATGAGGATTTATTTTGTCCTGTGCCAAAATATCCAGGAAGATCAAGTTAAGCATGGATGTACTGAACGATGGCTGTAAAACATGTCTGAGAGGCATATAGGTTACGCTGCACAGGGCGTGCGCTAGGCGAGGTCAATATGAACAAAATCAGCATTATCTGAGATTGGACAGCCCATTCATCAGGCTAATAACAGCTAGGAAGAAGCTGTTCCTGAACTTGCTGCTCTGTGTGTTCAAGCGTCTGTATCTTTTAGCCTGATGGAAGAGGTTGTGGGAGATCTTTACAGGCATATGATGTGTCTTTGGTAATGTTAGAACAAAGAACATTGCAGTACAGGAACAGGCCATTCGGCGGTCCAAGCCTGCGACGATCCAAATCCTCCATCTCAACCTAAAGGTCTGTATCCCTATGCTCCCTGCCCATTCATGTATATTTCTCGAAACATCTTAAATGGAGCACCACTGGTCACAGTTCTCCATTTTGAGAAACTACCTTCCCCAATTACGCTCTGTCCCCTCTTGCCAATTAAATTCTTTATCCATGTAGCTAGCACACCCTGGACACCATGTGACTTCACTTTCTCCATTACCCGACCATGGGAAATCTTATCAAAAGTCTTTCTGACGTCCATGTACATGACATCTACAGCCCCTCCCTCATCAATCAACTTTGTCACTTGCTCAAATAATTCTATTAAGTTGGTAAGACATGACCTTCCCTGCACTAAATCATGTTGCCTATCACTGATAAGACCATTTTCATTCAAATGAGAATAGAACCTATCCCTCAGTATCTTCTTTCGCAGCTTCCCTACCCCAGACGTCAGGCTCACCGGTCTATAATTAACGGGATTATTCATGCTACCCTTCTTAAACAAGGAGATTAGAAACTTTCCAGTCCTCTGGGACCTCAGTTGTGTTCAAGGATGTTACAAAGATATCTGTTAAGGCCCTAGTTATTTCCTCTCTCTCTTCCCTCAGTAGTCTTGGACAGATGTTGGCAGCCTTTCTACGGCAACGAGCCGTGTAAATCGAGTCAATGGTTGAGAGATTGGAGTCCGTCATAGTCTGCGCTGTGAACACAATCTTCTGTAATTTCTGACGGACTTGGGCAGAGTGTTGCCGTACCAGGCCATTATGCACCCGGACAGTATGTTCACAATAGTGCATCTGTAGAAGTAGTGCATGCTAAATATCCTGAGCCAAGTGAGGAAGGAGAGACGTTTTTGAACCATCTTGTCTGTGACACCTATGTGAGAAGTCCCGGGTAGGTTGCCAGTTATCATCACTCCGAGGGACTTGACGCTCTGCACTGTCTCGACCGTTGATGGAGATAGTGGCTTGTTCCCCTCCTTTCATTCTAAAGGCAATGATCAGTTCTTTACCTTTGCCGAATTTGAGAGTGAGGTTATTATCATTCCACCATGCCACCAAACCCACTATCTCCTTTCTGTGTTCAGACTCATCGTTGTTTGATATCTCTCCTGCTTTGGTGATGTCATCAGCAAACTTATAGTTGGCATTGCTTGGAATTTGGCAACACCTCCACGTGTGTACCGGAGTACAGTAGGGGGCTGAGGACACAGCCGTGTGTGTACCGGAGTACAGTAGGGGTCTGAGGACACAGCCGTGTGTGTACCGGAGTACAGTAGGGGTCTGAGGACAGAGCCGTGTGTGTACAGGGAGTACAATAGGGGGCTGAGGACACAGCAATGTGTGTACAGGGAGTACAGTAGGGGGCTGAGGACACAGCCCTGTGTGTGTACAGGGAGTACAGTAGCGAGCTGAGGGACAGGCCGTGTGTGTACAGGGAGTACAGTAGGGGGCTGAGGTCACATCTTTTGTTGCATAGGGAGTACAGTCGGGGGTGATGACACAGCCGTATGTGTACAAGGAATACGGTAGGGGCTGAGGCAACTGCTGTCAGAGCACAGGGAGTACAGTAGGACTGAGGCCACAGCCGTGCGTGTACAGGGAGTACAGTAGGGGGCTGAGGACACAGCCATGTGTGTACAGGGAGTGCAGGAGGGGGCTGAGAGCACAGACGTGTGTGTCCAGGGAGTACAGTATGGGGCTGAGGACACAGCCGTGTATGTAGGCAGTACAGTAGGGAGCGGAGGACACAGCCATGTGTGTACAGGGAGTACAGTAGGGGGCTGAGGACACAGCCCTGTGTGTACAGGGAGTACAGTAGGGGGCTGAAGACACAGCCGTGTGTGTACAGGGAGTACCACAGCGAGCTGAGGGACACAGCAGTGTATGTACAGGGAGTACAGTAGGGTGCTGAGGACACAGAAGTGGGTGTAGAAGGAGTAAAGTAGGGGGCTGAGGGACACAGCCATGTGTGTACAGGGAGTACAGTAGGGGGCTGAGGGTCTCAGCCGTGTGTGAACAGGGAGCACAGTAGCGAGCTGAGGAACACAGCTATGTGTGTACAGGAGTACAGTAGGTGGCTGAGAGCACAGCCGTGTGTGTACAGGGATACCGTAGGGAGCGGAGGACGCAGTCGTGTGTACACAGGGAGTACAGTAGGGAGCTGAGGACATAGCTGTGTGTGTACAGGGAGTACAGTAGTGGGCTGAGGGACACAGCCCTGTGTGTACAGGAGTATGGTAGTGGGCTGAGGGACATGCCGTGTGTGTACAGGGAGTACTGTAGCGAGCTGAGGGGCACAACTGTGTGCGTACAGGGAGTACAGTAGGGGGCTGAGGTCACATCTTTTGTTGCATAGGGAGTATAGTCGGGGGTGATGACACAGCCGTGTGTGTACAAGGAATACGGTAGGGGGCTGAGGCCAGAGCTGTCAGAGTACAGGGAGTACAGTAGGACTGAGGGCAAAGCCGTGCGTGTACAGGGAGTACAGTAGGGGGCTGAGGACACAGCCGTGTGTGTACAGGGAGTACAATAGTACCGAGGGCACAGCCGTCGGTGTACAGGGAGGACAGTAGGGGGCTGAGGACACAGCCGTGTGTGTACAGGGAGTACTGTAGGGGGCTGAGAGCACAGCCGTGTGTGTACAGGGAGTACCATAGTGGGCTGAGGACATAGCTGTGTGTGTCCATGGAGTACAGTATGGGGCTGAGGACACAGCCATGTATGTAGGCAGTACAGTAGGGAGCGGAGGACACAGCCATGTGTGTACAGGGAGTACAGTAGGGGGCTGAGGACACAGCCCTGTGTGTACAGGGATTGCCGTAGCGATCTGAGAGACACAGCCGTGTGTGTACAGGGAGTACAGTAGGGGGCTGAGGACACAGCTGTGTGTGTACAGTGAGTAGAGTAGGGGGCCGAGAGCACAGCCGTGTGTGTACAGGGAGTACAGTAGGGGGCTGAGGACACAGAAGTGGGTGTAGAAGGAGTACAGTAGGGGGCTGAGGGACACAGCCCTGTGTGTACAGGGAGTACAGTAGGATGCTGAGGACACAGCCGTGTGTGTACAGGGAGTACAGTAGGGTTCTGAGGGTCACAGCCTTGTGTGTACAGGGAGTACAGCAGCGAGCTGAGGGACACAGCTGTGTGTGTACAGGAGTACAGTAGGGGGCTGAGAGCACAGCCGTGTGTGTACAGGGAGTACAGTAGCGAGCTGAGGGACACAGCCGTGTGTGTACAGGGATACTGTAGGGAGCGGAGGACGCAGCCGTGTGTGTACAGGGGGTACAGTAGGGGGCTGAGGACATAGCTGTGTGTGTACAGGAAGTACAGTAGGGGACTGAGAGCACAGCCATGTGTGTACAGGAAGTACAGTAGCGAGCTGAGGGACACAGCCATGTGTGTACAGGGAGTACAGTAGCGAGCTGAGGGACACAGCCGTGTGTGTACAGAAGTACAGTAGGGGGCTTAGAGCACAGCCGTGTGTGTACAGCAAGTACAGTAGCAAGCTGAGGGACACAGCCGTGTGTGTACAGGGAGTACAGTAGGGGGTTGAGGAACACAGCTGTGTGTGTACAGGGAGTACAGTAGGGGGCTGAGGGACACAGCCGTGTGTGTACAGGGAGTACCGTAATGAGCTGAGGGACACAGCCGTGTGTGTACAGGGCGTACAGTAGCGAGCTGAGGGACACAGCCATGTGTGTACAGAAATACAGTAGGGGGCTGAGGTCACATCTTTTGTTGCATAGGGTGTACAGTCGGGGGTGATGACACAGCCGTATGTGTACAAGGAATACGGTAGGGGGCTGAGGCCACAGCTTTCAGAGTAAGGGAGTACAGTAGGGGACTGAGGACACAGCCGTGTGTGTACAGGGAGTACAGTAGGGGGCTGAGGGACACAGCTGTGTGTGTACAGGGAGTACCATAGCGAGCTGAGGGACACAGCCGTGTGTGTACAGGGAGTACAGTAGGGGGCTGAGGGACACAGCCGTGTGTGTACAGGGAGTACAGTAGGGGGCTGAGAGCACAGCCGTGTGTGTACAGGGAGTACAGTAGGGGTTGAGGGACACAGCTGTGTGTGTACATGGAGTACAGTAGGGGGCTGAGGGACACAGCCGTGTGTGTACAGGGAGTACAGTAGGGCTGAGGGACACAGCCATGTGTGTACAGGGAGTACAGTAGGGGCTGAGGGACACAGCTGTGTGTGTACAGGGAGTACAGTAGGGGGCTGAGGGACACAGCCGTGTGTGTACAGGGAGTACAGTAGGGGGCTGAGGGACACAGCCGTGTGTGTACAGGGAGTACAGTAGGGGCTGAGGGACACAGCTGTGTGTGTACAGGGAGTACAGTAGGGGCTGAGTGACACAGCCATGTGTGTACAGGGAGTACAGTAGGGGGCTGAGGGACACAGCCGTGTGTGTACAGGGAGTACAGTAGGGG
>NC_083428.1:55328416-55400230 GCF_020745735.1 Hemiscyllium ocellatum
TAATAATGCTTCCTAACACTGGTTAAAGCACAGCAGGCCCGGCAGCATCTAAGGATAGGGAATTCGACGTTTTTCGGGCATTCAAATTTCCTGTGAAGGGCTTATGCCCGAAACGTCCGAATTTCCTATTCCTTGGATGTGCCTGATGTTGCTGTGGCTTTAACAGCAACACATTTTCAGCTACATATGGACCATGTAGTCCTTTCCTGTCCTATAATAGTTGGTGTGTCTGGGACACCTGTGTTACGGCCGAAATCTGTTTCTTCTTAAGATTCAAAGGAAAAAAGAATATTTTTTCTGATGATCCTGTAAATCTCAGGAACTCCACTTTGTTTAAAAAGACATTTTAGAGGCAGCTGAAAATTTCATGAGATAATAGGAATAGATTATTTATGGTGAGCACTCTGTGACCATGTTGAGCAAACTGTCTACCCTGTCTCCAAAGGTTTTGATTACATATCACAGTCTAACTTACAGCAAATGAGTGGGGAAACTCAAACATTGTCTCTTCCAGCTTGGAATGACTATCTCTACTGTTAGTCTCCTGTATTGTCCCCATTGCCCTTACATTTTGTTACGAGTGTCTGCTTTTTATTGTCATTATCCTGACAGATATGACAATATGATAAATTACCTCAAACAAAAAGAAAATCAGAACTTAGTGGGCAAGCTCAGCAGGTCTGGCAGTATTTGAAGAGAAATCAAGTGAATGTTTCAGGACGGTGACCCTACTCGATCTGTATTCCCAATGATTAAATGGTGTGTATATAAAATATAGTTCACTTTATCACATTTAATATTATCCTTTTAGTTCACATTGTCATTCAGCATTGCATCACAAATGTTGGCGTTTCCTTGTTATGCATTAGATTTAATTCTGGCTGTCAGAAAGAGGGATGATGACTGGGGAATATCATTGTACTGCCCATGCAGTCTCCACAGGCACTACTCCCATTCCGCCCTATCTCCAACCCAATATCATGTTCACTCGAACCTGACTCATTAATTCATAAGTCTAATGAATACTTTCATTATAATATCCCTTTTAGTTTTGGACAGATGCCAAAATGCGTAAAAAAATACGGTTTACATCAAATAAAACTGCATTTAGAAGTCTGTCAATTTATATAAATTAATTACTGAAGCATATTCCCTATGGAAGTTCAAAAGTTGCCTTTTTAGAGCAGTGAGAGGAATATTCAGAGAAGTCCACACTTCCTGTCTATGTTCAGGGCGGCTGTGCCCAGTAACAGTCTGTTCGCTGGCGTTGGTCCCGTGGAGGAGAGATCAGCACAGTCACAACATCCTGATTGTGATTGTTTTGTGGGGGGCGGGGGGGGGGGGTGGAAGGATTTTTGGAGGATGGTTACAACATAGTAAACGGACAACAGAGCAGAATCATGTAGCCTACGAAAAGAAATATTCTTATTCTCCCTCACAACTGACTTCACTAGAGCAATTGATGATGGGAGATGTGACCAATAGTCAGAAATGTCAACATGTAGTCCAGTCCAGATATAATGTGAACTGACTGTGCTGTATTGAAAGCTGGGACTGTTTGCTCTGACCGTGATTGATGTCAGTCTCGGTGCAATGTAACTGTGTCACTGGAGGGTTTCTCTCTCCTATTAGTAAGCGCTTCATTCAGTGCGCTAACCCACTGTAGTAACAGATGCGTCAGCTCCAACAGTAACAGAGATCAACAGCTGCATGGATCTTAATCTGAGAATAGCGGACTGGAACATTGCAAAAATGGAGAGGAGGTTTTCCTAGAGTCTTTTCAAGATTTCCCCCTCTTGGGGATTTCTACCATATCGGATATCAGCAGTGCTGATGGCTATTCTGGGCGGGGTGGAGGGTGTGCTACTAACCTATTCTCGCTATTGTTGGCGTTCTCTACCTCTGTCCATTCATTAATCCCATAAACAAGTTTGAACTTCATTGCAATTTCTGTTACCTATATTTGTCAGAGAAAGAAACTATTGCCTTCAGTTTCAATTCAGTCTCCATTCATTACCATGAATTGAAGACCCCTCCCTCACAAACATCTGCGAACAAAGCTGTGCACAACCACGAGATCCCTTTTTGCCCTGAACTGACTTATGTCTCGTGTTCTCTCTGTCACCAAACCTGTCCACTCCCAGCTCCTCATATCCAATCTTCATCTCTGTGTCAGTGCTGTTGCTGAGCAAACCATTGGCTGTACGTTGCTCAAATTCAGACTAAAGATTTCAAGCTCTCTTCTGACCACTTTCCCAATTACAAATATCTCAATCACAAACTTGCTCTTGTCGCGTTACTTCATGATTAGGACAATGCATGAATGTAGGAATGTCGCTGGACGTAATTCAGAGCAAAATTATTGAACGAAAGATAATGTTTCAAATGATTTGTTTCAAGTCCACTACAGCTGATGACAGAACTGAAATAAAAATGATAAGAATTGGAATAAAACTGAATTTCACGAAAACCAAATATAAAAGCAACATTTTGTCTGAAAACCTTCATCTTTCACTGATCACCTTCGGTAAAGAAATCTAGTGTTATTACCCGGTCTGGGTTAATTGTGACTTGAGATCCATGGCAATCTGCTTAACTTTATATTGGCTTGTGGAATGGCCTCAGAGTCAGGGCAATGAGTGATTGTCCCAAATGCTGCCCTTGGCAGAGATACCAACATCCCACGAATTAATAAAATTGAAGGTGAAATCAAATAAAGGATGATGCTCTAAATCTGAAATTATAGAAAGAAATGCAAAGAAACGAACAGAAAGTGCTGGGAACGTTCCTGAACTGAAAGCAGCTGGAAAGGAGTGTGATTAATACCGTTGACAGGGAAGTCTGCTTTGAAGGGAAGGAGGGATCAATAGAGAAAGAGAGATATAGAAGAAAAACAGCAAACAAAGAGAGTGATGATCAGCTGGGCTGGAGATTTAATGTGAGATTCACCTCATCTATTTTCGGCTTTCCCATCTTCCTGAATATCATGCCCTTGTAAATACAGGTATCCCTACTTTTCCAAAAGTTCGCTTTTCGCCACTTCCCTTTCCGACTGACTTACATTATGACATTGTTTCGCTAACCAAAAATAAATCCGAACAGGATTTTCACTTTTACGAAGAAAGCCGAAATTTTTTCCCAGATAAATTAGTCCTACTGCACTTTACACCATATCAGCTTGAAAACGGTTTCGTAGGAACACTCAACTTACAAATACTGAGGGAAACCTGTATATATCTAAGATCATGTTTAAAGCGATTTGATTCCCTCTGTCTGTCCTCCCTAAGTGTGGTCATCTTCGTATATTCATTAATTACATAGGGTCTCTCTGACTGAGGCAGCATGAGTTCATTTCTCCAGTTGCCCCTGAGAAGACCTTGAGCCACTGCAGTCCACGTGTTTGATCAGATTTGGTTTCGTTTATTTTCGTCAAATGTACAATGGAAAGGTTTGTTTTTATTATAATGCAGGCACATGACTCTAAACAAGAAAAACAGAGATCACAGGGTCCTTGGACAGAGTAGGGCATACAATGGTTACAGCTTCACAGGAGGTGGGCAAAGTAAGATCGACATTAGCAAGATTAATATTATTTAAAAAGTGAGACATGTCAATTTGTCAGTCTAATAATGGTAGGGAAGGAAGTGTTCCTGAGCATGCTGGTCCATGTTTTCAAACTTCTGTGTCTCCTCCCTGTTGGAAGAGTTTGTAGGATATCATTCCTGTTTTGGGGGAGATCTTGATGTTGCCAGCCTTTCTGCGACAATGACAAGTACAAATGGGCGAAAGGTTGTCTTCCGTGATGGTTTTGGACTGTGCACAAAACCGTCTGTAGTTTCTTATGGTCCTAGGCAGAGCAGTTACCATGTCAGGTCATTATGCACCCGAACAGAATGCTTTGAGTTGCCAGTATGCAGAGCACTGTGAGCCGAGCGGTTTCAAAATAGTTAGATGCAATAATTGGCTGTTAAATGGATACCCACGTTCTGGTTGCTGTTTTGACAACCATTGAAATTTAACTGATAATTTTAAATTATGTCCTCCATACCAAAACTTTGTTGAATGCATTGTATTGCCAACATCGAACCAATGAACCATTCACCTGCTTCAAACGAATATAGAAGCCATCACCATCACAACGAAGGACAAAGAAACAGAAACAAAGGGAAGGAGGGAGAACGCAGCGAGCGAAACAGATGGACAGTCAGTCAAAGAGAGAAAGGAAACAAAACAAGGAAACAAACAGTTGCATGTGCAGGGAGAAGGGAAGATAATACGTTCAGGGAAAGTAACAGAAGACAGGGAAAAGGAAAACACAGGGAAATAGGCAGTGTGAGAGAAACAGTGAGAGACAAAGTTCACAGGGAGCTGGGGATAGTGTCAAGGGGAACTGGGGGAATGGGAGGACCTGGGGGTGAGGACCGGAGAAACCTGATCGTGAGCACTGGAGGGAGCTGGGGGTAGGGAGATGAGGATTTATTTTGTCCTGTGCCAAAATATCCAGGAAGATCATGGTAAGACTGGATGTACTGAACGATGGCTGTAAAACATGTCTGAGAGGCATATAGGTTACGCTGCACAGGGCGTGCGCTAGGCGAGGTCAATATGAACAAAATCAGCATTATCTGAGATTGGAGAGCCCATTCATCAGGCTAATAACAGCTAGGAAGAAGCTGTTCCTGAACTTGCTGCTCTGTGTGTTCAAGCGTCTGTATCTTTTAGCCTGATGGAAGAGGTTGTGGGAGATCTTTACAGGCATATGATGTGTCTTTGGTAATGTTAGAACAAAGAACATTGCAGTACAGGAACAGGCCATTCGGCGGTCCAAGCCTGCGACGATCCAAATCCTCCATCTCAACCTAAAGGTCTGTATCCCTATGCTCCCTGCCCATTCATGTATATTTCTCGAAACATCTTAAATGGAGCACCACTGGTCACAGTTCTCCATTTTGAGAAACTACCTTCCCCAATTACGCTCTGTCCCCTCTTGCCAATTAAATTCTTTATCCATGTAGCTAGCACACCCTGGACACCATGTGACTTCACTTTCTCCATTACCCGACCATGGGAAATCTTATCAAAAGTCTTTCTGACGTCCATGTACATGACATCTACAGCCCCTCCCTCATCAATCAACTTTGTCACTTGCTCAAATAATTCTATTAAGTTGGTAAGACATGACCTTCCCTGCACTAAATCATGTTGCCTATCACTGATAAGACCATTTTCATTCAAATGAGAATAGAACCTATCCCTCAGTATCTTCTTTCGCAGCTTCCCTACCCCAGACGTCAGGCTCACCGGTCTATAATTAACGGATTATTCATGCTACCCTTCTTAAACAAGGAGATTAGAAACTTTCCAGTCCTCTGGGACCTCAGTTGTGTTCAAGGATGTTACAAAGATATCTGTTAAGGCCCTAGTTATTTCCTCTCTCTCTTCCCTCAGTAGTCTTGGACAGATGTTGGCAGCCTTTCTACGGCAACGAGCCGTGTAAATCGAGTCAATGGTTGAGAGATTGGAGTCCGTCATAGTCTGCGCTGTGAACACAATCTTCTGTAATTTCTGACGGACTTGGGCAGAGTGTTGCCGTACCAGGCCATTATGCACCCGGACAGTATGTTCACAATAGTGCATCTGTAGAAGTAGTGCATGCTAAATATCCTGAGCCAAGTGAGGAAGGAGAGACGTTTTTGAACATCTTGTCTGTGACACCTATGTGAGAAGTCCCGGGTAGGTTGCCAGTTATCATCACTCCGAGGGACTTGACGCTCTGCACTGTCTCGACCGTTGATGTAGATAGTGGCTTGTTCCCCTCCTTTCATTCTAAAGGCAATGATCAGTTCTTTACCTTTGCCGAATTTGAGAGTGAGGTGATTATCATTCCACCATGCCCCCAAACCCACTATCTCCTTTCTGTGTTCAGACTCATCGTTGTTTGATATCTCTCCTGCTTTGGTGATGTCATCAGCAAACTTATAGTTGGCATTGCTTGGAATTTGGCAACACGTCCACGTGTGTACCGGAATACAGTAGGGGGCTGAGGACACAGCCGTGTGTGTACCGGAGTACAGTAGGGGTCTGAGGACACAGCCGTGTGTGTACCGGGTACAGTAGGGGTCTGAGGACAGAGCCGTGTGTGTACAGGGAGTACAATAGGGGCTGAGGACACAGCAATGTGTGTACAGGGAGTACAGTAGGGGGCTGAGGACACAGCCTGTGTGTGTACAGGGAGTACAGTAGCGAGCTGAGGGACAGCCGTGTGTGTACAGGGAGTACAGTAGGGGGCTGAGGTCACATCTTTTGTTGCATAGGGAGTACAGTCGGGGGTGATGACACAGCCGTATGTGTACAAGGAATACGGTAGGGGCTGAGGCAACTGCTGTCAGAGCACAGGGAGTACAGTAGGACTGAGGCCACAGCCGTGCGTGTACAGGGAGTACAGTAGGGGGCTGAGGACACAGCATGTGTGTACAGGGAGTGCAGGAGGGGGCTGAGAGCACAGACGTGTGTGTCCAGGGAGTACAGTATGGGGCTGGGGACACAGCCGTGTATGTAGGCAGTACAGTAGGGAGCGGAGGACACAGCATGTGTGTACAGGGAGTACAGTAGGGGGCTGAGGACACAGCCCTGTGTGTACAGGGAGTACAGTAGGGGCTGAGACACAGCCGTGTGTGTACAGGGAGTACCACAGCGAGCTGAGGGACACAGCGTGTATGTACAGGGAGTACAGTAGGGTGCTGAGGACACAGAAGTGGGTGTAGAAGGAGTAAAGTAGGGGGCTGAGGGACACAGCATGTGTGTACAGGGAGTACAGTAGGGGGCTGAGGGTCTCAGCCGTGTGTGAACAGGGCACAGTAGCGAGCTGAGGAACACAGCTATGTGTGTACAGGAGTACAGTAGGTGCTGAGAGCACAGCCGTGTGTATACAGGGATACCGTAGGGAGCGGAGGACGCAGCGTGTGTACACAGGGAGTACAGTAGGGAGCTGAGGACATAGCTGTGTGTGTACAGGGAGTACAGTAGGGCTGAGGACACAGCCTGTGTGTACGGAGTATGGTAGGGTGAGTGAGGGACATGCCGTGTGTGTACAGGGAGTACTGTAGCGAGCTGGGGGCACAAACTGTGTGCGTACAGGGAGTACAGTAGGGGGCTGAGGTCACTCTTTTGTTGCATAGGGAGTATAGTCGGGGTGATGACACAGCCGTGTGTGTACAAGGAATACGGTAGGGGGCTGAGGCCAGAGCTGTCAGAGTGACAGGGAGTACAGTAGGACTGAGGGCAAAGCCGTGCGTGTTTACAGGGAGTACAGTAGGGGGCTGAGGACACAGCCGTGTGTGTACAGGGAGTACAATAGTACCGAGGGCACAGCTGTCGGTGTACAGGGAGGACAGTAGGGGGCTGAGGACACAGCCGTGTGTGTACAGGAGTACTGTAGGGGCTGAGAGCACAGCCGTGTGTGTACAGGGAGTACCATAGTGGGGCTGAGGACATAGCTGTGTGTGTCCATGGAGTACAGTATGGGGCTGAGGACACAGCCATGTATGAGGCAGTACAGTAGGGAGGGAGGACACAGATGTGTGTACAGGGAGTACAGTAGGGGCTGAGACACAGCCCTGTGTGTACAGGGATTGCGTAGCGAGCTGAGAGACACAGCCGTGTGTGTACAGGGAGTACAGTAGGTGGCTGAGGACACAGCTGTGTGTACAGTGAGTAGGGTAGGGGGCCGAGGCACAGCCGTGTGTGTACAGGGAGTACAGTAGGGGGCTGAGGACACAGCCGTGGGTGTAGAAGGAGTACAGTAGGGGCTGAGGGACACAGCCTGTGTGTACAGGGAGTACAGTAGGATGCTGAGGACACAGCCGTGTGTGTACAGGGAGTACAGTAGGGTTCTGAGGGTCACAGTCTTGTGTGTACAGGGAGTACAGTAGCGAGCTGAGGGACACAGCTGTGTGTGTACAGGAGTACAGTAGGGGGCTGAGAGCACAGCGTTGGTGTACAGGGAGTACAGTAGCGAGCTGAGGGACACAGCCGTGTGTGTACAGGGATACAGTAGGGGCGGAGGACGCAGCCGTGTGTGTACAGGGGGGTACAGTAGGGGGCTGAGGACATAGCTGTGTGTGTACAGGAAGTACAGTAGGGGACTGAGAGCACAGCCATGTGTGTACAGGAAGTACAGTCGCGAGCTGAGGGACACAGCCATGTGTGTACAGGGAGTACAGTAGCGAGCTGAGGACACAGCCGTGTGTGTACAGAAGTACAGTAGGGGGCTTAGAGCACAGCCGTGTGTGTACAGCAAGTACAGTAGTAGCAAGCTGAGGGACACAGCCGTGTGTGTACAGGGAGTACAGTAGGGGGTGAGAACACAGCTGTGTGTGTACAGGGAGTACAGTAGGGGGCTGAGGGACACAGCCGTGTGTGTACAGGGAGTACCGTAATGAGCTGAGGGACACAGCGTGTGTGTACAGGGCGTACAGTAGCGAGCTGAGGGACACAGCCATGTGTGTACAGAAATACAGTAGGGGGCTGAGGTCACATCTTTGTTGCATAGGGTGTACAGTCGGTGGGTGATGACACAGCTGTATGTGTACAAGGAATACGGTAGGGGGCTGAGCCACAGCTTTCAGGTAAGGGAGTACAGTAGGGACTGAGGACACAGCCGTGTGTGTACAGGGAGTACAGTAGGGGGCTGAGGGGACACAGTGTGTGTGTACAGGGAGTACCATAGCGAGCTGAGGGACACAGCCGTGTGTGTACAGGGAGTAGTAGGGGGTGGGGACACAGCCGTGTGTGTACAGGAGTACAGAAGGGGGCTGAGACACAGCGTGTGTGTACAGGGAGTACAGTAGGGGTTGGGGACACAGTGTGTGTGTACATGGAGACGAGGGGGCTGAGGGACACAGCCGTGTGTGTACAGGGAGTACAGTAGGGGCTGAGGGACACAGCCGTGTGTACAGGGAGTACAGTAGGGGCTGAGGGACAGCTGTGTGTGTACAGGGAGTACAGTAGGGGGCTGAGGGACACAGCGTGTGTGTACAGGGAGTACAGTAGGGGGCTGAGGGACACAGCCGTGTGTGTACAGGGAGTACAGTAGGGCTGAGGGACACAGCTGTGTGTGTACAGGAGTACAGTAGGGGCTGAGTGACACAGCCATGTGTGTACAGGAGTACAGTAGGGGGCTGAGGGACACAGCCGAGTGTGTACAGGGAGTACAGTAGGGGGCTGAGGGACACAGCCGTGTGTGTACAGGGAGTACAGTAGGGGGCTGAGGGACACAGCCGTGTGTCTACAGGGAGTACAGTAGGGGCTGAGGGACACAGCCGTGTGTGTACAGGGAGTACAGTAGGGGGCTGAGGACACATCCTCCAGGAGCTCCAGTGTTGTGTGTTATTGTGGCGGCGTTGCAGATACCTATCTTCACTAATTGTAGTCTGTGGGTCAGAAACTGGGGATCCAGTTGCAGAGGGTGGAGCCACGACTAAGGTCACGGAATTTTGAGATCAGTCTGGAGGGGATAATGATGTTTAAGTTGGAGCTGTACTCAATGAGCAGGAGTCCGATGTAGGTGTCTTTGTTGTCCAGATGTCCTAGGGATGAGTACATGGCTCGGGACACGCCATCTGTTGTGGATCCGTTACATCAGTCGGCATATTATAGGGGACCAAGTAAGGCTGGGAGATTGGAGGTGATGTGGGCCATAACCAGCCTTTCAAATCACTCCATGTTTATTGAGGATAGATCCATTTGGCGGTAATCATTAAGTCATTAAAGCATGAGCTTTCTCACTTACAAGGTTGATGTTATGATTTGGAGATGCCAGTGTTGGGACTGGGGTGTACAAAGTTAAAAATCACACAAACACCAGGTTATAGTCCAACAGGTTTAATTGGAAGCACAATGATGAAGGTTGATGTTGGTCTTTTTGAATCAGGTTGGGATTTCGGCTTATGGGAGGGAAAGGCTGAAATTGTATGTGAGTACCTCTGTCAGTTGGTCCTCACAGGATCTGAGTGCTCAGCCGGGAACACTATCCATGGCTGTCGCTTTCCTTGATTTGACCAGCAGGAAGACTGATCATACCTGCAGCGGTGACAGCGGGCACAGGTAGATCCGAGGCTGTCGGGGCAGGTTTCAGCCTGGCAGTCACACAATTATTCATCATAGACATCCCCGACCGACCTCCATCGTCATCAATACACAGTGACATGGTTGGTGTGAGCACCAATGAGTTAGTATTGAGACGGAGTGACATCAATAGACTGGGCTTGTGCGCCATAATGAAGTAAACTCACAGCAAAAGGGGGTAGGGTGTGCTTCTACTGAGAGTCAGTGTTGCAGGGAGTGAAGACTTTATAGGTGTAATTCAAGTCAAGCCACTGCTTCTGTCTGGTATTTTCAAAGGATTGATCCTGTTACGCCAGTATTGTTGATTTAAACAAAACAGGTGCAATTTATCACAGCATTCAGCAACAATATGTCATCGAATACTGAACACCCTTTAATAACAGAAAAGTCTAAAATGTTCAATATTAGAAACACTGCTTTCATGTTCGTGTTCAAATCAGATAACCTGTCCCATCGAGATGCTCAACTTGGAACTATTTTTAAAAAAGATTTTTTTGTATGTGGGCATCGCTGGATGTGCCCAGTATTTCTTGCCCTTCCGCAGTTGCCCTTGAGACGGTGGTGGTGAATTGCTTTCTCGAACTGCTGCAACCTACCTGCTGTGCGGTGACCCACTAGTGACTAAAGAGGGAATTCCAGGGTTTTCACGCAGCAATAGTGAAGGAACGGCAATGCATATCCAAATCAGGATGTTGACTCGCTTGGAGGGGAATTTGAAGGTGGTGGTGTTCCCAAAAGTCTACTGCCCTTATCATTCCAGATGGAAGTGTTCGTGAGATTGGAAGGAGCTGTCTGAGGATCTTTGGGGAATTTCTCCATTGTCTCTTGTAGATAGTGCACACTGCTGCTCCTGAGCGACCCTGGTGAAAGGAGTGAATGCTTGTGGATGTGGTGCAAATCAAATGGGCTGTTTTGTCCTGGATTGTGTCAACCTTCTTTAGTGTTGTTGGGGCTGCACTCATTCAGGCAAGTGAGGATATTCCATCTCATTCCTGACTTGTGCCTTGTAGATAATGGACAGGCTTTGGGTAGTCAGGAGGTGAGTCACTCGTGCAGTATTCCTACCTCTGATCTGCTCTTAGATTCATGTGGCGAGTCCAGTTGATGTTTTGGTCAATTAACACACCCCACCCAGCCCCCACCACCCCTCCCCCCACCACCACTACCACCAGAATATTGATAGTGGGGGAGTTTAGTGATGATACTGCTGCTGAATACAAAGTGGTTATATTGTTTCTTATTGATGACAGTCATTGTCTGAATTTATGTGGCGCAAATGTTACTTGCCACTTGCCAGCCCAAGCCTGGATATTGCTTTGGGAATGGATTACTTCCATATCTGAACATTTGCGAATGGAGATAAACATTGTGCAGTCATCATAGAATATCCCCAATTCTACCTTATGATGGAAGGAACGTCATTGTTCAAGCGGCTGAAGATGTTTGGATCGAGGGCATTATCCTAAGGGACTACAGCAGAGATGTTCTGGAGCTGAGATGACTGACCTCCAACAACAATGACCATCTTCCTATCTGTCAGGTATGACTCCAATAATGGAGTGTTGGCCAGCGATACCGTTTTTGCTTGGGGTCCTTGATGTCACATTTGGCAGAATGCAGCCTTGATGTCAAGGGCTGGAATTCAGTTCCTTTTTCTATGTTTGAGCCAAGGCTGTGACGAGGTCAGGAGCTGCGTGACCCTGGCAAAACCCAAACTGGGCGTCACTGAGCAGGTTAGTTTTGAGGAAGTGCGGTTTGATAGCACTGTTGATGACACCTTCCATCATTTTACTGATGATGGAGAGTGGACTGATAAGGCTGTATTTGGACGGGTCGAATTTGTCCTGCGTTTTATGTACAGAACATACTTGAGCAGTTTTTCCCCATTGTCGGTTTGTCAACATACTGGAACAGCTTGGCTAGGAGAGCGGGATGGTCTGGAGTACAAGTCTTCAGGACTATTGCCGGCATGTTATCAGGGCCTATAGTCTTTACAGTATGCAGTGCCTTCAACCGTTTCTTGATACCAGTGAATCGAATTTGCTGAAGACTGCTATCTGTAACGATGGGGATGACCGGAGGAGGCCGAAATGAATCCTCCACTCAAAACTTCTGACTGAAGATTGCAACGAAAGCTTCAGCCTTATATTTTGCACTGTTGTGCAGGGCTCTTCCATCTTTGAGGTTGGGGATATTTGTGGAGACTCCTACTCTGGTGAGTTGTTTAATCGTCAGCCACCCTTCAGGATCAGATTAGCAGGACTGCAGAGATTAATTTTGATGCATTGGTTCTGTGATCGCTAAGCTCTATCTGTCCCTTGCTGTTTATGCTATCTAGCACGCAAGTATTACTGTTTGGATGCTTCAGCTGATGAACATTTTATCTTTATATATTCCTGGTTCTGCTCCTGGCATGCCCTCCTGCATTCTCCATTGAACCAGGTTTAATCCTCTGGATTGATGGTAATGATTGAGTGGGGGACATGCTGGGCCGTGATGTTACAGAATGTGCTGGAGTATAGTTCTGCTGCTATTGATGGTCCACAGTGTCTTATGGACGGTTAGTCTTGAGTTGCTAGATCTGCTGAAAGTCTGTGTCATTTAGCATGGTGATAGTACCACACAACACAATAGAGTTGATGGAGACAATAGACTTTGTCTCCACAAGGACAGTGTGGTGGTCACTTTTACCGATACTGTCATGGACATATACCTCTGCAGTTGGTAGAATGGTAAGGACGAGGTCAGGTATGTTTTTTACCCTCTCGTTCATTGCCTCAACACATTCTGCAGACCCAATCTAGTACCTATGTCCTTAGGAGCCGACCAGCGTGATCAGTAGTGCTGCTGTAAAACCACTCTTGACAGTCGAATTTGAAATCCCCCAGCCAGAATACACTTCGTGCCCTTGCCACAGTCAATGTTTTCGCCAAGTGTTGTTTAACATGGAGAAGGACTGATTCAGCTGAGGAACGACGTTACGTGGTAATCAGTGAGAGTCTCCTTTGTCCATGTTTAATTTCTGTTGTTTCTGTAAGGTATGATTCCGTGAGTATGATTATGTCAGGCTGTTGCTTAACTATTCTGTAAGGCAGTTGTTCCAATATTGGCACTTGACTTCAGACGTCAGTAAGGAAGACTTTTCAGGTTCTACAGTGATGTTTCTAATGTTGACTTTTCCGGTGCCCATTTCGATGCCAGGTGGTCCATCCGGTTTCATTTGTTTGAATCTTTGTAGTGATTGGTACAACTGAATGACCGATTAGACCTTTTCAGGGGGCGATTGAGAGTCAATGACATTGCTTTGGGTCTGGAATAGCATGTCAGGTTCCTTCATTGCAGGATATTAGTGAACCAGATGGATTCTTCTGACAATCGGCAATGATTTCATTCTCATCAGTAGATTCTTAATTCCAGGGATATTTTTACATTATTGAATTGAATTTCCACCATCTGCAGTGGCGGGATTCAACCTGGATCCACAGAACAGGAGCTGATTTTTCCGGATTGATAATCTATCGGTAATACCATGAGATCTACTTGGAACCACATGTTTTACTCAGCTGCCATTTCTTGTGCTGCCCTGTTTTTCATTCATTGCTTATGTTATTCTGGAATCTCATCCTTCATTAAATCCTGATGGAAAGTCATGAACACCTTCTCGACTGCTCGAATTTCATTCAGTCTGTTTAGTTTGAACAGACATTTCAAGGCAGCTGTATACCAGAGAAGAGCAGGAAAAGATAATAGGTGATAGTGCACTGTACCTGTCACCGGACCAGCATGCCTGTCCAGGAAGTATCTATTGTGGGTCAGAGAACCTCACTTATTATGGAGTGGATGGAGGCTAATCAGCCCATTTTGGAGTCACAAGCTCTCCAACTGCACAATTGGAGATCGAGAGAGTGTGTGAAGAGAGATTGTGTGTGAGAGAAATAAACAGAGAGAAAGCAAGTGAAGGGAGATAAACTGAGAGAGGATTGAAAGGGGAGCGACTGACTGAGTGCGAGAGGAAGAGGTGTTAGATGAGGGTGAAGTCAGATAGATCAGAAGACTGCATTACGGTAGATAAATATGGACAGACAGAAGTTAGAAGCTTTATTTAGAAAGTCCTCTGGACGGCAAGCCCTTTGCCTGGGTGCCGTACACTGTGAGCACTGTGCTGATACTGGCTGTCATCCCAAATAATTTATTTCCAACAATATCACAGAGCTGGGTTACTGACAGCTAAACAGAACCCATTCGGTCAATAGATTGGTTCCATAGAGAAAGCATAGTTTTTATATAGACTGTGCCAAGAGCAGCAGGAAATGATAACCACCACCACCCCCTCCACCCCTCCCCCCCCCCCCCCCCCGCCCACACCGATACTGTATGAGAGACTAGGCCAGAGAATCTTAGTGAGGGTACTCACTGACAGACGTGAAATCACGATCTTAGTTGTGGGTCAAATAATGATTGATAAAGTTTGCATACCACTTTCCTAGTGATGTAATTTACATTTCACTTTATATAGCTCAATATCAGGAGTGTATTTTAACAACCTTATCTCTTTGTACTTTGGTGTGTGCAGAAAATCATTTTGGTTCTGAATTTTATATTGCATAAACGCATTTCATTAATATTATCTCTGCTCATTCCTCATTGTAGGTGTACTCTTGAATCTGTTCTTCATATGAGTTATAAAGAGTTACATTGCAATTCTGGTAACTGGGGAACATCACTGTCCCTCCACCCAATCTAAAAAGCCATGTCCCCCAGCCCTCTCCATCTTCTGTCTTTTCCCCGATATCATAATCACAATGTTATTGAAGTCCATTAAATGACACTTCATGACAGTTCCTTAACATCGAAAACATCAACAGCACGACCCACACCTGCCCTCCCTGATCCTGGAATAACAATCTGAACTGTGTTTGTCATGTGCAATTCTCTGTTCACGTATCCATGCCGTTTGTTTGTTGTAACCCACGATGTTTTTGGCACATTTTGCTATCAGATCATGGATGATAGTTGTTTTCTCAATGTTTTACAGATATTGCAATGACTGATCAGTAGTGACAGGATTTATTTCTGTATTTATGAACAGAGAAGCATGCTTATGTTCCGTTAAACTTCTGGCCTTACTTCCATATACAAGGCTGACAGAATGATTACACACAATCAATCTGCCATCTTCACCATTCCTTCCTTCAGTCACACTCGCATATCACACCCAGAATGCATAAATGTTCAACGTTATTTTGAATTTTAATAAAGTAGCATTGAATTCAAAGGGGTTAACTGGAGCTATTTGTTCAGCCATTGTAATGATGTCAGTCTCCATGGATCGTATGCCTCCCTAGAGTTTCTCTCTTCTATCAATAAGGGAATGTTTTCAGTGTTTTATACCATGGTGTGAGCGGGAGCATGTCCAACAGCAATAAGAGGGATTAGCAGCTTCAGAGAGAAGGGCAGGAGAGCTGAAAATCTGGGATCATTAGACTGGAATGTTCCAACAATGGACCGGGGTTTATCCGATGGTCTTTACTGGCTTTCACAGCCTTGGATATCATTAGCATATCGGATTGAAGATGTACTGATGGTTATTCAAGCTGGTTACTATCCTATCCTTGCTACAGTTGGTGTTCCTGGTAGGTCACTCTGTCTGTTTATTGAAATGATCTGAATTGAATCGATTCTGATGATATGCAGATATTGTAAAGGTGCAAGCCGGCATTTTCAGCTCCAATCAAATTTCCATTCTTTAGAAATTAAAACTAGCAAATTATTATTTACAAATTGCTCACCAATACGCGACAGGAAAACACACTGTTCTCAGCCTCTTTGATTCATTTCCTCCTGCAAAGTGTACATCTCCATCTCCTCCCCACATACCAGTCCTGTCCATTACCACCGTTAAGACGTCCAAGTCTCCTCCTCAGCCTCAGTTCAATTCCTGAATAAACCATCGTTTGTTCCTTTGTTAATTCCAGATATACCTGTTTCAAGTCCCTTCTAACCATGTGTCCAATACAAAATAAATGCACGTGAGATGTTTGACTTGTTCTCTGCACAAAATCTGAAAGATGGGCAGACAGTGTATGGTGGGTCACGTCATTGCCTCGTATTCTAGAGCCACAGAATAATAATCTGTTGATGTCGCCTTGCCTTATGCCCATTAGAGAAGGCAGTGTGTCATTCTTCTCTGGTCAAGTTTCTGTTTAACTGCAAACCCACGGCAATTTTTTGCACTATTTATTGTCCTGTGGGACAGCTGAACCAGCCACTCAGTTCAAGATCGGCATAACATCCTGGCCTGACCATGGCTACACACATCCCGTGAGAGCAGAACAGAAGGAATAATAGCTCCCTTCCTCTGCCTGCATCCCATATTCCAACGGCTCATTTCCATTAATGTAGGGAGCCATTCACTATTTTAGATGTGTCCTTTGTGATTGAGTCTCTTCCAAGAGTGATGTCCATCCCCAATGTCACCTCTGGTGCTGGTTCTTTATTAATGCTGACCTCCAGATGTAAGGATGTTTTTAAATTCTACGTCAGTGGCAGTGCATTGTAAATGAATTGTTTCCTGTGTCACACAAAAGAATTGGAGCCAAATAAGTGAGGGAAAGGAATTATTGTGATCAAACCTGAGAGTGTTGCTTAGGCAGTATTTGGGGTATTTTGGACAGATTTTCTTTCCTTTATATGGAGTGATCTCCTTATCACAGAGAGAGTGAAGAGGAGTTCAACCAGATTAACCCCTGGGATGATGGCACCATGAGGAGTGACTGAAGGTTGATCTTTAGCGCTGTGAGAGAATAAGAGGTGATTGCATTGAATCCTGAGAGGGATGAACAATCACTTCTTATATTCTAAACAGTCAATGAGAAGGTGATAAATTCCATGCCTGCTATTTCACTCAGGATGCATGATTCGGAACATTTTAAGTGTCTGGGTGGATGTTACGACCACCCACCCCAACCCCTACTCCCCATTGAGAGAGATGGAGAGGTCCAAGTTTTGAATAAACTCTCCCCACATTAATATAGTTCAGTTGGTGTGTGATCCTGCACTGAATGTTATATTATCCACCACCCTGACAGCAGCCACATTACCTTCATTCTAAAACAGTTGACTATTTCCAACAGTTTCTGACCTTCATGAAGAACATGAATCTATCTTCTCAGAGATGCAAGGTACTTCCTTCCGGTTTAGACCAGAAGACTATAAGACATTGGAGCATAAATTAGGACAGTTAGCCCATCGGGTCTGCTCCGTCATTCAATCATCGCTGATAGGTTTCTCAAACCTATTCTCCGACCTTCTCTCCATAATCTTTGATCTCCTGGATAATCAAAAACTATCGATCTCCGTCTCACATATACTCAATGACCTGCCCCCACAGCCTTCTATGGCAATAGATTTCAAAGATTCGCCATTCTATTGTTAAATAACTTTCTCCTTATCACTGTTCTAAAAGGTGTTCCCTTTCATCTAAGGCTGTGCCCTCTGATTCTAATCCAATGGAAACATCTTATCAACACCCACTCTCTCCAGGTCATTCAGTATCCTGTCTATTTCACATTCCCACTCATCCTTTCAAACTTCATCAAGTATGGACCCGGAGTACTCAAACATTCCCCATGCAATCAGCTTTTCATTCCTATGACCATTCCCGTGAAAATCTTCTGAACACGATCCAGGACCAGTACATCCTTCCTGAGGTATGGAGCTCAAAAATGAGCACAATACTCCAAATGTGGTCTGACCAGAGCACGATACATTCAGTTCTTATATTCAATTTTTCTCGTAGTAAATGCTCCCAATCATAATTGCAAATACTCTCCTAAATGCTGCCTCAACCTGCAAGCTGACCTTGAGAGAACCCTGCACTACAACTCCCAAGTCCCTTTGCACTTCTGATTTTTGAATTTTCTCGCCATTTGGAAAATAGACAATGCCTCTATTCTTCGTGCTAAAGTGCATGGCCTCACACTTTCCAACGTTGGAATACATCTGACGATCTCTTTATCTGACTAAATCCTTATTCAGCCTCTCCGCTTCCTCAATATGACCTGTCCATGTGCCTATCTTTGTATCGTCTGCAAACCTAGCCAGAATGCACTCAATTCCCTCATCTAGATTGTTAATGTAACAAGTAAAAATTTATGATATCAACACTGAGCATTCTGGGTCACCACTTGTCCCCGGCTGCCATCCTGTGAAGTACACTTTTATCCCAACTCTCTGCTTTCTGCCAGACAGACAAGCTTCTATCCATGTCACCACCTTGCCTCTAACACCACGGACCTTTATCGTATTCAGTAATCTCCTGTGTGACACCTTGTCAAAGGCCTTCTTGAATTCCAGGTGGATACCATCCATTGGCTATGCTTGGTAGAGCCTTCTCATTTCCTCTTCAAAGAATTCCAATAGATTTGTCAGGCATGAACTTCCCTTGATGAAATCATGCCGACTTTGCCCTATTTTACCAAACACTTTCAAGTTTTCAGAAACCACATCCTTCACAATGGATTCCAGGATCTTACCCACGACAGAGGTTAAACTATTCATGGTGGGTTTTTTTTGTCTTTTTCCTTACTCCCTTGTTCAAAAGGGGTGTCACGTTAGTGGGTTTCCGATGGTCTGGGATCGTTCCTTACTCTAGTGATTGCTGAAAGATCTCCACGATTGCCTCCACTCCATCTTCAGTATGTTCCTTATAATACTGGGATGTAGTCCATCTGGTCAAGGTTATTTAACCACCTTCGAGTCATTACATTTTTACGTAGCATGTTCTCCATGGTGGGGGCCATCATACTCAGCTCTGGCTCCTCAATACATTAAATGTTTAAGGTACTACTCGTGCCTTCCACCATGAAAACTGATGCAAAGTAATTATTCAGTACCGTTTCCATTTTCTCGTTCACCACTACCATCTCTCCAGTCTCATTTTCCAGCAGTCCAATTTTCACTTCTGCCGCTCTTTTATACTTTATATAGTGAAAGAAACTGTTACAGTCTTCCTTTACATTACTGGCTAGCTTACCCCCATATTTAATAATCTCCCTCCTTATTTGATTTTGTTTGCCTCTGTTTTGTCTTTGTAAACTTTCCAATCCTCAGGTTTCCCACTGCACTTTGCCACATTATATCATTTCTCTTTTGCTTTTATGCTATACCTGACTTACCTCATCAGCTATGGTTGTCCCATCCTCCCTATACAAGTCTCTTTTTCCACAGGATAAATCTCTGCTGTATTCTGAATTAGTGCAAAAATCTCCTGCCATTACTGTTGCACTGTCGTTCCTGCTGTGCCCTTCTACCTGTCAATTCTACCCAGCTCCTCACTCATGTCTGTGCAATGGCCTTTATTCAGGTGTAATACCGTTACTTCTGAGTCCATCTTCTCCATCTGAAACTGCAGCTTAAATTCAATCATATTATGATCACTGTCACCTTAACATCCCCTCATCTAGTCTGCCTGCACAAACTGCTCCAAAAAGCCATCACGTAGACATTCCACAAATTCCTTTCCTGCCAACCACTATCAATCTGAATTCCAGTAAAATAAAATACCACATGATCACTGTAACTTTGCCTTTCCTGCAGATCTTTCCAGCCCCTGGTGTATCCTACACCCCTGCTCCCTGTATATAATTCCAACTACATTTTCTCACTTTTTTGATTCCTCAATTCTACCGACACAGATTCTACACCATCTGACCTTATTACATTTCTTATTATTGATTATTGATTCGATTCCAATCTTAATACTGAGACAACTCTATCTCTCTGCCTACCTGCCTAGCTTTTCGGCAGGATGAATATCCTCGAATATTCAGCTCCCAATCCTGATCCTCTTGCAGCGATGCCACTGTAATGCCCACTATGTCGTACCTGCCAATTTATGGATGAGTTACCTTATTCCTTATACTGCATGCTTTCTGATATAATAGTTCAGTCCTGTGTTACTCGTCGCTCTTCTCATTGTCATTTGTTTGTCCAGCCGTTGGTACCTACACGGACCCTGACCACTGGATCATTCCCCTCCCGCTCCAAGTTAAGTTTTTATTATCAAGTCTATCCAGATTAAAAAAAAAGCCTTGCTGGAGTTGTGCTGAAAGGATATTTGAATTCTGGAGACATTAGAATATGTCACGTGCAAATGACGTACGGAATCGTAAGGTAACACAGTTAAATACACGATCAAAGAGCTGGCAGCGGAGGCAGCACTTCCGATATGTGGATCATTGGGATTCCCGAGTCGGGAGGATACACACAAAAAGGACGGTATGATCCTGAACTGGCAGCAATTTATGAATTGTGGATTATTGGGATTCACGGGTCAGTATGATACACACAAGAAGGACGGGATGCACTTGAACTGATAACACTCTCCGATATGTGGATCGTTGGGATTCCCGGTTGATAGGATATAAACAAGATGGACGGGATAGACTTGAACTGGCAGCCACCTCCTGGCAGGCAGGTTTGCTATCGTCCTTTACGAGTGTTTAAACTTATGTGTGGCGGCGTTGGGTTGGGGTGTGTGGAACCACAGCAGTAGGTCCACAGGTACAGTGACTGAGGAGGAGTTGGAGACTAATCCCAGTCCAGCTAAGACCAACAAAACAAAACAGTGTACTGAACACAATGGCCTGGCAGTCTGCAGTGTGCTGATGTTAATATGAGGAATCTGTTTGTTTGAACAGATATTTCGATGTCGCTGCATGTCAGAAAATAGGAAGAGATAATGGTTAATTGTCCACTGTGTCCTTCACTGGATCAGCTTGTCTCTCCAGGCACCAAAACTTCTTACTGTGGGTCAGAGAACTTCAGAATTAATACAACACAGAAGGAGGCCATTCAGCCCACCATGCGTCCATGAGCTCTCCAACTTGAAAATAGAGGTAATGATCGGAGCTAGACTGAGAGGGAGAGAAATAAACAGAGAGAAAGACAGTGAAGTGAGATAAACAGAGAGAAAAAAAGAGCGACAGAGTGAGTGAGAGCAAGGGGTGTCAGACGAATGTGAAGTTAGATCAGGAGACAGCATGAGGAGAAATACACAGAAACCTTTCTTAGAAACTCTCACGGACTGTCTGGTGCCATACCCTGTGAGCACCATGCTGATACTGGCTGTCATCCCAGATCATTTATCGCCAATAACATCCCAGAACTGTGTTGCTGACAGCTAAACACAATCCAATAAACCAATAGATTGGTTCCAGGGAGAAGTTGGATTAATTTATATATTCTGGGCCAACAGGAACTTGTAGCCCCTCTAGACACTGCGTGAGAGGCAGGGTGGAATCTCAGTGAAGGGAATCACTGGCAGAGGGGAAATCAGGATCTCAGCTGTGGGTCAAATAATGATTGATAAAGTTTGCACACCACTTCCATGGTTTTGTAATTCACATTATAATTGATATAGTTCCACATAGTAAGTGTATTTTAACAATATTGTATTTTTGTAGTTTTCATACTTTGGGATGTACAGAAACTCTTTTTTAATCTTTGTATTTTGTGTTGAATAAACACATTTTATTACTGAGGAAGAAAGGACCTGCTCCGATGGCACAGTGGTCATCTGAACCTTGCTGAGACAAAGTCCGAGTGAATCCTAACTGGGGCTGCAGACAGAGCTTTAAACTGATTAGTAGTGCATGTGTGTGTGTGTGTGCGGGGTGGGGGTGCAGTTATAAGGTTTAATTAGAAAAGCCGAATTAAAAGAAGAGGCAAAAGTACAGAACTCAGTAGAGGTTATTAAAATCTCCAGCACAGGCACAAATAGGATAGAGCATCTGGAAATGTTTAACATATCAATCTTCAGGCTCACTGCACAAATGAATGACAATGAGAAGAGGGACGGTCAATGCAGGACTGAAGGGGTTACAACTGAATGCATGCTGTATAAGGAATAAGGTAAATCAGCTTGTGGCGCAGAATTAAATCAGCAGGTAAGAAGCGAGGGGCATCACAGAGATGTGGCTGCAAGGGGATCGGAATATTTAAGGATATTTATCCTATCGAAAAGATAGGCAGGTGGGCAGAGGGAGTGGATTGGCATTGTTAGTAAGAAATGAAATTAAATCAATAGTAAGAAAAAAAGTAAGGGCAGATGGTGTATAATCTGCGTGGGTAGAATTGAGGAACCACAAAGGTAAGACAGCCACAGTTGAAGTCTTGTACAGGGCTCCAAAGAGTAGTCAGGAGCTGGGGCCCAAGATACACCAGGAGATAGAAAAGATGTGTAGGAAAGGCAAAGTACAGTAATCATGGATGATTTCAGTATGCAGGGGAACTAGGAACATTAGATTGGTAGTGGTTCGGTTCGCAAGAATAGGAATTTTAGGAATGTTTATGAGATGGATTTTTGGAGCAACTTCTGGTGGAGCCCACTCGGGAACAGATGATACTGGATTTAATGACGCAGGATTCGTGATGGAGATTAGGTTGAAGGTAAATTTCGGAAGCAATGATCAGAACACGGTTGAATTTATTCTGCAATTGGGAGAGAGAAGATAGAATCAGAGGTAACAGTTTTTCAGCTGGCTAAAGGCAACTACAGGGGCATAAGGGAGAAGCTGTGTAGAATTGACTGGGGGAGTGGTCAAGCATCAAAAACAGGGGAACGGCAATGGCAGCAGATTCCAAGATTAATTCAGGAGACACAGCAGGGATTCTTGCCGAGGAATAGAGTCATGGTACAGGGAGGAGGAGGCAGTCAGAACTGACGACGGAAGTCACGGATTGCATACAAGCAAAAGAGCAAGCGTATAATGTGGTGAGGGGCAGTGGGAAACTAGAGAATTGGGAAACTTACAAAGACTAACAGAGGGCAAAAAAAGGACAGAGAAGATTAGATATGGAGATAAACTAACCAGTAATACAAAGGAGACTGTAAGAGGATCTTTAGATATATAAAGTGCAAAAGAGACGCAAAAGTGAATATGGACCACTGGAAAATGATGCTGGAGAGACTGCAGTGGAAAACAAAGAAACGAATGAGGAACTTTGCATCAATGTTCATGGTGGAAGACACAAGTAATTTCCCAAAAATTGAAGAGAGTGAGAGGGCAGAGCTGGTATGGTGGTCATCACCAAGGAGAACATGCTAGAAAACAGAACGGTCTGAATTTGGATAAATCACCTGAACCATATGGACTACACCCTGGCATTGTAAGGGAGATAGCTGAAGAGGTAGTGAAAGCGAAAGTGGTAATCTTTCAGGAATGACTAAAATCAGGAATGGCTGGAAAATTGCTAACGTGACACTCCATTTAATAAGGGAGTTAGGCAGAAGATGGAAAAGTACAGATTGATTAGCCTAACCTTGTTTGTGGGTAACAACCTGGAATCCATCGTGAAGGATGGGATTTCTGAATACTTGGATTTAGCAAAATAGTCCAAAGTCAGCATTGTTTCATCAATGGGAGGTCATGTCCAACTGGAATACTTTGAGGGAGTAACGAGCAGATTTGACCAATGAGAACCAGTAGATGTTATCCACCTGTTTCTATAAAATCCTTTGATAAGGTGGCACGCAGGAGGCTATTGAAAAAGATTAGTGCCCCTGGTGTTACAAGCAAGGTGCTAGCTTGGATAGATGCATAGCTGTCTGATAGAAAGCAGAGATGGGCATAAAAGTGTCTTTCTCAGGATGGCATCCAGTGACAAGTGGTATTCTTCAAGACTCAGTGTTGGGACCACAAAATTCGCTTTGTGCATTAATGGTCTACATGAAGGAACTGAGTGCATTCTGACTAAGTTTTCAAACAGTGCAAAGATGGAATAGAGGGATAGGTAGCATCGAAGAGGTGGTTTGGCTGCAGGAGGGTGCAATAGCATCCTCTAGCAACCCTTCTGATGCTCGGCTTCCAGACCACCAACCTCAGGATACAACGCATCATCCTCCGCCATTTCTGTCACCAACAGTAAGACCACACCACCAGAGATATACTTCCCTCCCCAACCCTATCAGCATTCTGCTGAGACCATTCCCTTCACGACTCCGTAGTTAGTTCACGCGTCCCCCCTCCCACACCCCAACAAGCCACCTTCCACTCCCAGCATCTTCCCTTGCCATTGCAAGAGGTATGAAACCTGTGCCAACAACTTCCTCCTCACCTCAATCCAAGGCCCAAAAGGATTCTTCCACATCAGGCAGAGAAGATCCTGTGCATCCAAACACCTCATCTACTCTGTCAATTGCTCCTGGTCTCCTCTACACTGGGGAGACAGGGCGTCAACTTGCAGAACGGTTCAGAGAACACTCTCCGTCACAGACCCAACAACCCCACTTCCCTGTGGATGAATACTTCGCCTCTCCCACCACACCTCCAAGAACATGTAAGTTCTTGGCTTCCTCCACTGCCACATTCTACCCACCAGACGTCTGGATGAAGAGCGCTTCGTCTTCCACCTTGGAACCCTTCAACCACATGGTATCCAGCGCAATGTCACCAGTTTTCTCATCTCCCCTCCCTCCACCTTATCCCAGATCTAACCCTCCAACTGAACACCGCCTGTTGAACTGTTCTACCTGTCTATCCTCCTTCCCATCTATCCACTCCACCTTCCGCTCTCACCACTCACCTCGATTTAGACATCGTCTTCCAAGCTACCTTCCTCCCAGCCCCTCCCATTCATCTCTCAATCCCTTTCTGCCCACCCACTTCATTCCCGATAAAGGATTTATGTCTGAAACGTCGAATATCGTGTTCCTCAGAGTCCGTCTGACTGGCTGTGCTTTTCTAGCACCACATTTGTTGACTCTAATCTCCAGCATCTGCGGTCCTCACTTTCTCCTGCTGAAGGATTTGCACAGGTTAGGGGAGTGAGCAAAAAAGTGGCAGGTGGAGTATAACGTGGGCAAGTGTGAGGTCATGCAGTTTGCAAGGAAAAATAATGGCATGGACTATTTTCTAAATAGCGAGCTAGTTCAGAAGACTCGTGGATGGGGGGTGAGTGGGGTGCTAGTCCAAGGATCTTGAAAGGTAAACCTGCAGGTTATCAGCAGTTGGGAATGCAAGTAAAATGATTCCATTTATTTCAAGAAGGTTTGAATATAAATGTAGGGTTGTACTTCTGAGGCTTTGTAAGGTTTTGGTCAGGCTACAGTTGGATTATTGTGCACAGTTTTGGGTCCCATATCTCAGGAAGGATGTACTAGCCCTGGAGCATTTTCCAATAAGATTCACGAAAGTGGTCACAGGAATGAAAAGCTTAACATATGAAGAACATCTGAGGGCTCTGAGTCTATATTTGATACAGTTCAGAAGAATGTTAGGAGGTCTAATTGAAACTTATAGAATAATGAATGACTTGAACAGGGTGGATTTTGGGAAGATATTTCCAATGGAGGGGAGACTAAGACCCAAGGGGACAGAGTAAAGAGAAGACCTTTTCAAACACAGATAAAGATGAACCCCTTCAGCCAGAGAGTGGTGAATCTAGGGAAATCACTGCTACAGAAGGCTGTCGAGGCCGGGTCATTGAGTATATTTAAGAGTAAGACAGATAGGTTCTTGATTGTAAAGGGGAAGAAGGGTTACAGATAGAAAGTGGAAGAATGGTGTTGAGAAGCTTAACAGCCATCATTGAATGGCGGAGCAGGATCAATGGGCTGAATGGCCAGATTTCTGCTCCAATGTATTCTGGTCGTATGGTTAATATTGGCTCTCCTCACTCCTCATTGGAGATGTATCCTGGAATTTGATTTTCTTATGATTTATAAAGACTAACATCCCAATACTGATGACTGGGAAATATCATGTTCCCTCCCTCCAGTCTCTGCAGCCATGTCCCCAATAACATAATCACACTGAAATTGAAAACCAATGCATGGTACTTAATCACAGTTGATTGACATCGACAACATTAACAGCATGACACTCACATGCCCTCTCTGATCCTGGACTAACCATCTGAATTGTGTGTCATATCATATTCTCTGTTAACACATCCATGCCATTTGTCTGTTATAGCTCATGTTGTCGAAGGACATTTACCTGTCAGATTATGGACTAAAAAAGTTCTCTCCATATTTTACTGACATTATAATCACTGATCAGTAGTTACAGACTGTATGATTCCATTTATAAACGGAGAAACTTGTTTATATTCTGACAATCCTTTAACATTACTCCCATATCCAAGGCAGATTGAATGATTACACGCAATCAATCTACCATCTCCAATATTCCTTCTCTCCGCCACCCCGACATATCCCAAGCTAAATGATTAAATTTTAAACGTTCTTTTGAATTTTTATAAAATCAATATTGAATTCAAAGAGGGTAAATTGAGTTATTTGTTCAGTGACTGTGATTAATGTCAATCTCCGTGGATCCTAATCATCCCAGTGGAGAGTTTCCATCGTTGGAAGATAAATGGGCTCTGTTCAATGTGCTATCCCATAGTGTGTGTAGGAGCATCACTTACAACACTAACAGGGATCAGCAGCTCGAGAGAGAGGGAGAGGAGAAATCAGAATCTGAGAACATTAGACAGGAACGTTACAATAACGGTTCATATTCTGAGGACAATGGATTAGAATGTTCCAACAATGGATCCGAATCTGAGAATATTAGACTGGAATGTTCAAACAATGGACAGGAGTTTATCCGAGGGTCTTTACTGGCTTTCTCAGCCTTGGGTATCATTAGCATAGCGGATCCAGGATATCCTTTGGATTATTCAAGGTGGTTACTATCCCATTCTCGCGATAATTGATGTTCCTGGTAAGTCTTTATATTTGTCCAGTAAACTGGGTTGAACTGAATTTCGGCTCATGATATGTATATTTTGGAAAGTGCAAGTCAATATCTTCAGTTCCAAACAAAAAATCATTTCCTTATATATTATAACCATCAAACTACGATTTATAAATTACTCACTGATATGCGAAAAGGAACCAGACTCTTCTCAAACTCCATAATCCATTTTGTCCTTCACAGATTTACATCTCCATGTCCTCCCAACTCACCAATCCTGTCCAATACCACCATCATGATATACCAGTCTCATTCTCGGTCTCAGTGCAATATCTGAATAAACCATTTGTGCCTTTGTTCAATCCGGATGCAAAAGTTTCACGTTCCTAGTAACCATGTCTGTCACTAAATAATTGCTATTGAGAATGTTTAACTTGTTCTCTGCACATACGGGAAGACAGTTTATAGTGGTCAAGCCATTGACTCATAATCTAGAGCCACAGAATAATGGTCTGTTGATATCTCATGAAGGAAATTGGGGAGTTTAAAAGCAACCATTATCATTTGTTATAAAAACCAATCTGTTTGCCTCAAGACCTTTAGGGAAGTCAATGTGTCATTATTCCCTCCTCAGGTTTCCGTGTGACTTCTGTGATGAACACGTGGGTGTACTGTACCTTTTCGAGAATTAAAAGCCAACAATAACGACCTGACAGCACAAAGAGTTCTGAATAATAGATATAATGTAACATTTGGTCGAACAACCTGATTAGCTCATTGTCTCGAAACAAATTCAGCAAAACATTTTAAATTATACCCCAACATACCCACCTCCAACCAAGTTTCAATTTATTATATTGACAATCTTAACAACCAATGATACAGTCCAATAGTTTGGCGGTACAAGACCATGGAAAATTGAAAAAATTGAGAGAAGAACGGCCAAGCTACCAGCATGGAAAGCCTGCCTGAAAAATAGCTTTTCTATAGGTACCTTTAACTGGTGAAGCAGAGTCCCCAAGAAGAAAAGAAGACAGGAAAATGGAGAAGAACCAAAAGCTTCCTGGTTTTGAGATCAGCAGTTTTGTTTTGTATATCTTAATTAGGAGTCTTGTCGACCTAGTATTGTGGAGGGGGAAGGTTGAAGACAGGTTAGAGGAAGAAGTTGTAAATAGTCGTTCGTTTATTATTTTCTGTTATACTTTAAGAAACAATGTTGTTATTTTTTACTTTAAATAGATTTGGACTCTAGAATTATCACAGATTACTGCATGGGATAAATCTTTTCTCTGTTGCTGGTTTTAATTAAGCAGGAAGATTTATCCTCTGTTGTGACACTAAAAATCCAAAGCTTTGCGTTTTACTCTTTATGGTACTGTGGAACAGCTGAACCAGCCACTCAGTTCAAGATCTGCATAACATGCTGCCCTGACCAGGGCTTCATACATCCTGTGAGAGAAGAATAAAGGTAAAGATAGCTCCCTTTTTCTGTCTGTTTTCTGTATTGCTGCATCTCATTTCCATTCAGGTACGTGATCATCCCCTATTTTAGGTGTATTCAATCTCATTGAAATTCTCCCCGAGAGTGATGCACATCTCCATAGGAATCTCTGGTGCTGGCTTTATTGATGCTGACGTACAGATCTAAGGCATTTATAAATTCCATGTCAGTCGTTGTGCACAGAGAAGGAATGGCTTTTTGTGGCACATGAAATAAATGGCGAAGTCTAAATGAGAGAAAAGATGTTTTTGACAATCCCTAAGAGTGTTGTTGAGGCAGTACTTGGGGTATTGTGGATAGACTTTATCTCAAGTTTAAGCAGACTAATCCCTGGGATGATGGCACCATGAGCAGTGAGTGAAACTCAGTGAGAGAATAAGAGGTGATTGCATTGAACCTTAAGGGGGATGGACAATCACCCATGATGTTCTAAACAGACACTGATACAGTGATAAGTTCCATGGCTTTTTTCACTCAGATTACATGATTCTCGATAGTTTAAGAGCCTCTGAGAACGTTCGACCCAACCACCCCCACTCCCTATTTCAACTGAGACAGAGAGAGAAAGAGAGGAGAGAGAGAGAGAGAGAGAGGGGGGGGGGGGTGGTTTCAGGCTTTTGAATAAACTCTCCCAACGTTAATACAGTTCAATTGGTGCGTGATCCTGCCATGAACGTCATGTTATCCATAATCCCGACAGCAGCAACAGTACCTTCATTATAAAAGTGTTAACTCTTTCCAGCATTATAGAGAGAAGGAAAGTCTTTTTTATGCCACAGGAAAGAAACGGAGATGTCTAAGAGGAAAAAGAGTTATTGTAATCATCGCTGAGAATGTTGTTGAGGCAGCATTTGGGACACTGTGGACAGACTTTCTCTCCTTTATAAGGAATGATCGCCTTGCCACAGAGAGTGCGCAATGAGGTTTGACCAGACTAATCCCTGGGATTATGATACCACGAGAAGACAGTGAAGATTAATCTCTGGCGTTATGAGAGAATGAGAGGCGATTGCATTGAAACTTGAGGATGAGGGACAGTCACTCACGATGTTCTAAATAGACACTGATACAGTGAAAAATTCCATGGCTTCTTTTTTTATTCGGGTTACATGATTGTCGATAGTTTAAGAGCCTCTGAGAATATTCCCCTCACTCCACACCCAATCCCCATGTCGCATGAGAGAGCCAGTCTTTGAATAAACTCTCCCCACATTAATACAGTGCATTTGGTGTATGGTCCTGCACTGAAAGTCTCGTTATCTGCAATCCCTACAGCAGCCACAATACCTTCATACTAAAACAGTTAACTATTCCCACCAGATTCTGACCTCCATAGAGACGATGGGTGTGTCTTCTCGGCGATGGAAGATGCTTCCTTGAGACTTGGCACAAATCATTTGGCTTCCCTCCTCATTGCCAGCAAACTATGTTAAAGCAACACACGTTCTACAGCAATGGAACCATGATTAACATCATGGAGTCCTCTATCAGTGCAGTCTCGGTTTCATTGGTTTGTCATGTTGGAATATCAATGACCCCCTCATGTTCCGTATAACTGTCTCGTAGGGATGAATAGACCCCTCCTGGCCTCATGGAACAGGTTTAAATGTCTGATTGGGCTCTGCCTGTTCCTGTTTAACAGCTCGATGCACTGAACAGACCACTTTCCTTCCTGTCTAACAGGCAGGAGTATTGAACGTACGTCACTCTTCCTGTTCCTGAATGCCAGCTCATACCCGTGTGCAACCAGTTTGAGATGCTGAATGATCTCCTTTTCTAGCTGTGGAAATGTGCAATGTCTGGCCGTGCTGTTACATAAATGTTACCGACACTTTAACAGCACAAACCGGAATGCTGTCCGGGTCTTGCTGCACATGGACACAGAATGGTTCAGGAGCTGATGGGGGACAAAATGTTCTGAACATTCTGTGATCTTCAGTCATCATACCTACTTCCGATCTTATGATGGGAAAAGACATTGAAGGAGCAGCTGAAGATGTTTGTGCTGAGGAGGCTTACCTGAGGATCTCCTGCAGAGATATCTTGGGACTGAGAGGATTGTTGGCGACTGACCCCAAACCTCTTTATTTGTGTTCTGAAAGACTCCATCCAGTGGGAAGGTTACACCTGATCCACATTCAGATCAAATAAGTAGGTGGTCCCGATGCCATCCTCAGTCAAATACTGCCTTGGTATCAAAACCATTCGCTCTTTCCTGAGCGAATGGTTTCCTGTGTTCGCCTCTTGTTCATATCAACAGGTGTTGGTGTATGTGTAGGGCGGGCTTTCCTCTCACAGAAAGTAATCACTGTCAGGAATTATCTGGGCGAGAGAGTTAGGGGAGCTTTATCTCTGAAAGCATTTAAGGAAGACGTAGATGGATTTTTGATCTGTCAGAGAGCTAAGGGGTGAAGAATTGGGCATTAAAGAGGGGTTACTGTCAACAGTACATCAGCCATGATGTTATGCAATGGCTTGATCATCCAAATTACCTGATACTGTTTCTTTTGTCCTCATATTCAGTAATTGCAAAGTTAATGGCTGTAATTTTCCTGAATGTTCTTTTATTGAATGTTGCAAACAGAGAGAGTAAAGTATTTTGTGAGTTATCTCTGGTTGAAGTATGGGGACTGTATTCACGGTGAATCTGGGTCTATGATATCACCAACAAATGAACCACAAGTTGCGGAGAGGAAACACTCTGTAAAGAAACCAGAAGCATCTGTGGAAACAAATAACCATTTTCCAACCAACACCAAACCGTGTGTGACAGTCTTGAGGGACTGAAAGAGATTCTGTATTACTGTTGAACAGGTATTTGGAGCAAGTAGCCTCCATCTGTTCCTTGCAGGAGATGTGAGGGGTTGAATAGAACATAGCAACACAGGACTGAGCAGCAGGAGTGGGCTATTAAATACTTTGTCACCGCTTCATACGCTTTTGCTCAGAGCAGCGCATTTCTGTCTGTATAACATTTTATGACATACCAAAACAAATTTGAATAAATGCAAACATCCAGGCACCACAATCGTCTGGGGAAGGGAATTTCCACTTGAACAGCCCTTTTAGAAATTCTCATTTGTGTTCCAACAAATGTTGGAGGGTCACTATGTCCTTTTCCAGTCCCAATCCTCCACTGGTTACGCCAATCTTAAATGCAGCCAGTTTCATGAGGTGGCTCATGATTTAGATCTCAGACTCCGCCATATTCTTGAAAAATGTGAGCCACAGAAAGGTGAACTCATAACAAATGGTAAAATGATAGAGTGCCCGCAAAATGTTATTCTGCCTTTGAAGTTATTCTGCTCACACAAGTTACTGGTAGTGGGATTGTTTTCTGGAACAGTGGGATTTGGCTGAATTCCCTTCGTTTCAGGCAGTGGAGAGATTTCAATGAATCTTCACAAGGAACACTTCACAAGTGGTAAAGATGACGCAAGGATTTTATGATCTCACACTTTGCTATCTGGCGGAACAAAGTCAGAGAGAGGGATCAATAGGCTGCTGCTTCTCAGGCAGGGAACAATTTTCCCCCTTTCTGTGTTGGAACATACAATTTTGACACTGAACACCAAACTGGGCCATATGCGATCTCCTGGAACATTCTCTGGAAAACCTGATGATGGATTATATGCAGGTGCGTCATTGCTCTTGTTGTACGCAATTCCTTCCAATCACAAAAATAGTCCCCACTTTATAATTTGCTGACATGCTTACATGTGTCTGTGTAATTTGTAAATTTTGGTAGGTGTCTTCATAGTATGTGTGTTAATATTAATACATTTTTTTCTTCAAGTTTATTCTCTCGTTCTGATCTCGCTGACAGGAGATAATAAGTATCCAGCTGATACACTTTCCAGAAAGACATGGATGGTTCAATACTATTTCTCAGCTAAGATCAAAACTGATAATCCCCCATAACAAAAGGCCGGCATTCCTGGAATGAGTAAAGGGAAACCTCTTTGAAAATCTTCGAAAATAATTATATCTTTTTTATTTTAGTTTAGGGGAGCAATCCTGCACACAGGACATCAGGTGTGGTCTCAGCAATGCCCTGGACAGATGCAGTTAAACATTCCTGCAATTAAACCTTATACCTTTTGCCAAAAACAGCATCATTCCACTTACCTTCCAAATCACTTGCTGCATCTGACTTCATATGATTCATGTCGCAAGAACATGGAAACTTCCTGTATCACAGAGTTCGGCAATCTCTCTCCATTTAAATTGTTTACCATTGTTTCAACCTTCATGCCAAAATAGACAACTTACCTTTTGTTATTTCTGCTGAAGGTTTGCTCACTAACCTTCCCTGCCTATATCACATTGCAGACTCACTACCTCCATTTGATGACACATTGAATGACCATCTTGGTTTATGAGATAATTGAGCTCCAAGTCATTCCCTTCCCTTCCTCCAGATCTTTGATACAGATTGTTGATCATTGATGTCCCCACAATGATCTCTGAGGCACTCCATCAGTTACAGCTTTGCAGCCTGAAAATAAACATTTATCTCTACTTTCTATTTCTTGTTAGTGACAGCTTCCCTATTCCTGTGTAGCGGCTCAGGTGGGATGAATGGCCTCCTCCTGGACTGTGTAGTGTACTGAATGAGCTGAATGACTTCATTCTATATTATGTGTAATTACGTAGAGGGACAGAATGGTCTCCTCCTGTGTCATTGTAACGATCCTGTCTGACTGAATGGAGTGGTCCCCAACCCTGTTATAGTCTCGAGGGTGGATTGAGAAAACAACACATGGAACAGGGCCAGCAGTATATCTTTGTTTGTTCCTCGAAGAGTGGATTAAGGGAACAATGCATGGGATAGGGGCAGAAGTTACCTATTCGGCTGCATCATACAGAATGTTCATGGCTGATCCGACCATCTGTGTCTGACCATCCATTTCCTGTCTGTTCCCAATAAACACTGACCCTTCTGTCCAGTAAAGATGAGTCGACCTGAGCCTTGAATATCTTCAATAACCGAGTCTTCACTGCTCCCTGTGGATGAGGACACCACAGGTAGCACAACACTAAAGTGAAAGGGACATCCTTATTTCATTTTGGGACTGTTATTTTAAAACTGTATCAAATCACCACCTCTTTTCAGACACAAGGACAGAAAAGTTAGGAATAATTAGGAACATAATCTATTCCGGACTCCAAACCTATCCGACACTCTCACTGACCTTTTCCAATCAACTATGTATCACACCCAGCCTCTGCTGCTGTCTTAGGAAGAGAATGCCTGATAGCATAATACTGCAGGAGCATTAAGGAAATGAGCAGATTGAGGCCTTTCAGCCAATCACGTCGGGAAATCCATTCAATAATTTCTTATGTGTACCTCGACCTCATTCTTCTGCCTTCTCCCTAGAATCCTTGATCCAGTTTCAAATCAAAAACATATCGATTTGTGTCTTAATAACACTAGTATCTGTGTCTCTGTGTATCTGTATGAGAGTAAGTGTTTGTGCGTGTATATGTGTGTGTGTGCCTGTGTGTGTGCGTGTATGTGTCCATGTGCTTGTTATCTGTGTGTTTGCGTGTCTACATCTGTCTGTCTGTGTCTCAGCCTGTGTTTCCATCTGTATTTATGTCGATTTGTATGTAACTGTATATATATTTGTGTGTTTATACGTGTATGTATACGTATCTCCTTGTACAAAGTTACAAATCACACAACACCAGGTTATATTCCAACAGGTTTAATTGGAAGCACACTAGCTTTCGGAGCGACGCTCCTTCATCAGGTGATAGTGGAGGGCTCGATCGTAACTCAAAATTGATAGCAAAAATTTACAGTGTGATGTAACTGAAAGTATACATTGAAAAATTGATTGTCTGTTAAGCCTTTCCTCAGTTAGAATACAGTGATAGGTTCACTTCTTTCATGTGTAAATCACAAAACCTTTTTTTAAAGTTGCATTCTTAGGTTAGCTGTTAACAATGGTGATAGCTAGACAATATGTTGAAGGTGTTAGCCCCTGTGTTATTTGTCTATGCCATGATGTTTAGTTTGATTCACTCTTTGGTCAGCGATGATAGAAAAGAGCCAAGCAGTGCTCCCGCATTTTCTTCTCTATCCTCCTGCGGTGTTCCTGCATATATCTGGTCTGGACCAGGAGTTTTTAGAAATACTACAAAGTCTAAAACATGCGTCCATTTATTTCAGGTACAAACACCAAAGTGTGAGAAAGTGACTCAATGATGGTTAACATAACAAATTGGAAAATATGTTAATCATAGTAAGTGAGTTCAGACGAATTCCAGCTATTGTGGAAGCCTGAGAATTCTCAGAAATTAATCATCCCAAAAAGGAAGTCCATGAAACTGAAAAGGAAATCAAGAAGAGAACATACATGCTAACAAACAGGAATACAAACACTGCATCAATCTTCGATCTATATTACAAAGGAAAAAAGCAAAGTCAAACGTGGAAATTCGTAATCGGGAGAGGAGAGCTCATTGTGGAGAACAGGGAAATGGCCAAGAAAACAACCAGTTACTTTGCATCTGACTTCATGGAGGAAGATCCAGAAAATCACCCAGTAATACCAAGTGATCATATCGGACTCCTGGAGCTAAAGACATAAAGTCAATTCATATCAGTAACAAGGTAGTACTTGAACATGGAGCTGGATTGAGCATTGCTAAGTCTGACGAAACAGATGGACTTGCTATCAAAATGTCAGAAATAAATCACCAATAGTAGTATTAATTGCACTGTCGATGACTGTGTTTTATTTTCCTGTACATTCTGCAGAGACCGGAAACTATTGTGGATAAACGTGAATCAAGCACTATAAATGAATGGCAGGGATCCAAACAGCTACAAAGGGAAAAAGACACAGTGTGGAAAACTGCAGACCAGTTAACTTGACATTTGTAGGGAAACTGTTGGAAGCTATTACACAGGACGACATTTTTGCTATTTAGAAATTAACAACGACAATGAAGAGAATCAGCATGCTTTTCTCAGAGAGAAAACATACTTGATAAACTCGGAATTGTTTGAAGTTGTTTCTTACAGCATAGATAATGGGGAACCAGTAGAAGTGGCATAGATTGGATTTTCGGGAGGGTTTCTATAAGATCTCAGTGAGATCGTAAATGCAATGAATGTGAAGGGAATTTGGAGGAATATATGTAAGTGGAAAGTTAAAGTTTGGTTCGCCTTCATTTAAGAGAGTCAGAACATTGATGTAAAGACATGTTGAACCAGTTTCACTGCGTGTTGATAGGACTGTACCTGGAGTATTGTGTACAGTTTTGGTTACCGAATCTCAGAAAGAATATACTGACCACAGAGGAAGTGCAATGGATATTCTCCAGATTAATACCTCAGATGGTGAGATTGCCTGATGAGGAAACTCGGCCTGTGTTCTCTAGAGTTTCAAAGAAAGACAGGTGGGTCACAGTGAAATTTAGAAAATGCATAAAACATATGACAAGTTGGAAATTAACAGAACGCTTCCCTCGCTGTCTATTCCACATTCAAGTCAAATAATGGCAGGATCTGGGACAGGCCAGTTAAGACTACAATAAGGTGGAAATTCTTCACTTGGAGGGGACTAACTAACACAGGGGCATGGAAACCTACTGACAGGCAAGATTAGTGAGAATCTCCAGATATTCTACAAGTGTGTCTTGCGGAACAGAATAACCAGGGAACAGGTAGGACTAATTAGTGACTTGCCAAGTTGCATCCAAATCAACTTTAGTGGTCGGAGACAGACGGTGGTGGTAGAAGGCTGTTTGTGTGATTGGAGGCTCTTGTCCAATGGTGTACCACAGGGATCAGTGCTGTGTCTCTTAGTATTTGTGATTCGGAAGTGTTGGTGTTGGACTGGGGTGGACAAAGCTAAAAATTGCATAACACCAGGTTATACTCCAAAAGTTTTATTCGGCGACATTAGCTTTTGAAGTGCTTCATCAAAGTGCACAAACACCTGATGAGAGGGGAATTGTCATGGTAACCTCAAAACCATTAAAAAATACATGGTTGTGCACTTGAACGGACATAGGATTCACAGCGACGGGTTTTGTGTTGGAAGGTTCGGCTAATGTAGACCGTGCTGCATTTCTGATAGTACAGAGTTTGTGCTTCCGTGATTGCATGGCTGAGGAAGGTCAATCATTTAGTAGCTCACGGTAGGAATTGATGGGTTTCTGAAGAATATGTCATCAAAATGTATATGAGTGAACTTGTAATATCTTCTGAAAATACGTCAATGGCAAAATTAAGAGAAAAAGGTGCAGCTTTCTTAAAGTCTGTTACCAGATAATTGAGGACAGGGAAATAGCAGATCAATGGAGCAAATACTTCAGTTATGCCTTCACAGAAGGAAGCAAAACAAAACTAAAATTTCCTCGCAATACTAGGGAACTTGAGTCTGGTGAGAAAAAGGGAATAGAATGAAATTAGCAACTAAAATGTTTTAGAGAAAATATTGGACTGAAATTAGTAGGCATAGATAAAGTCAACAGGATTCATATTTGAGAAAGTGGCTTTTAGCAAAATTATGGAGAAAGTATCTACGCAATACGATTGGAATCTCAGAAAGAGTTTTGATTAAGCCCCAGTTTGTGCAAATTCGAATTCTATGGCACTAGGGTTAATATATGGTCATTGTTTTAGAATGGGAGAGCTGGCAGGAAACAGTGAGTGGGAATAAAACCATGTTTTTTTGAATGGAAGGCTTGGAGGATATAGCAAGGATCGAGATTTGGCATCCAGCTATTCCCATACACATCATATCTTTGGTTGAGGGGCTCAGTTGCAATATTCACAATTCTGCTGACAGCACTAAACGCTGTCAGCTTGTGAGTGGATGAGGAGGATGGAAAAAATGCTCCAAGGTGATTGAGACAAGTGGAGTGACTAGGCAAATACCTGGCAGATGGAGAGCAATGGCAGAGATGAGAGGTTGTGTACTTTGATGGGATCAATTGAATGGCAGCCTATTATTTGAAAAGGGATTGGTTAAAAAATGTTGATCTGTAGATGAACTTAAGCTGCATTTTTGTTTATTTCTACGCAGCCTTCAGAGTCCATGTAGGGCAGTGAGTTCTGAACACGGAAATCGATACTGGGAATGGCATTGGCACGCTGTATACAGTGTACATAGACCCAGCATGTGGGAGCTGTAACAGTGAACAAAATCTGGATCTCCCTGTACACCAGTCACTGAAAGCAATATTGCAGGTTGAGAAAGTAGGCAGGAAGATAAATGGTTTATTTACCTTCATTTCATGGGGTTTTAGAATACAGGAGTAAGGGTAATTTACTGCAACTGTACAGGGCCTTGGTGGGACCCCATCTCTAACATTGTGCAGTTTAGGTGTCCTTCCCTAATAAAGGGCAACCCTGACATTGAGGGAGTGCAGTGACCAGACTGATCTCTGGGATGACAGGTTAGTTGTGGGAGCAGAGTTTGGGGTGACTGGGCCTGTATTCCATGGGCTTTAGGAAAATGAATGGAGATCTCAGTGAGATATATAAAACTCTGACAGGGTATGACAGATTGGGAGCAGGGATGATAGTTCACTTTGTAGAAAACAGTTCACAAATCGCATTGCAGTCACATCGTAGTTAATAAACAAGTGTTATCAGAGAACTCCCGAGATATTGATGGACCTAAGGCATTATATTTCATAATGTTTAAACATATTTTGGGATATGAACATTGTGTGGGGAAAACTGCATTGAGGAGATGTTTGGCCATGAAATATCATGGGGAAAGCTCAATGTGCTGATTGACCTCCTTCTTTCCCGATGTTTCTGTGTAGTCTGTGAGAAAGCTCTGTAAAGGTTGTCCCAAGCTCTCAGATGTTAGGAAGGCTGTCTATGCAGGGTCAACAGGACTTTGTTTCCCATTCCCTTTTCTGATAACGAGGGTTGAAGCCGGATGTTCTGTCAGGTTTTATCCTTTAAGACCTCAGAGTAGATTGATACAACTGAGTGTCTCACGTGGCAGATTCAGAGACCATGTCTGTGCGTCTGGAGTCTCTTTTAGACCAGACCAAGAAAGCACGGGAGGTTCACTTCCTGAAAGTACATTGGTGAAGGAGATCGATGTTTACAATCAACATTAGACACAAGATCACTATTACTGTCACCAGATTTTCGGTCTCGATATTTTATTAATTATTTCTAACTTCCACCAGCTGCCAGAGCATTGGCCTGGTCTGGATTCGTAATCCAATGATATGTCCACTGCAGCACCATCTCCACATGGGGACATATCGGAAACCACAATGTCCTGATTATTTCGGTGCTACTTGACAGCTCTATCAAAAAGAATTCCCACCAATTTGACTATCGTGATGGGACTGAGGGTGTGGTAATTGGTCAGATTGTAATTATTCTCCTATTCAGGGACTCATAGTTGAGTAATTTTCCACACTAGAGAAAGTGAGGACTGCAGATGCTGGAGACCAGAGCTGAAAATGTGTTGCTGGAAAAGCGCAGCAGGTCAGGCAGCATATAAGGAGCAGGAGAATCGACGTTTCGGGCATGAGCCTGAAGAAGGGCTCATACTCGAAACGTCAATTTTCCTGCTCCTTGGATGTTGTCTGACGTGCTGCGCTTTTTCCAGCAACACATTTTCAGCTAATTTTCCACATTACCAGGGAGATGTCAGAGTTGGAGCTGGAATGAAATAGCTTCCCCAGGGACACGGCTTGTTGTGCAGCACAAGTCTTCAGTCCGATTGCAAGAATGGGGTCAGGGCCTATTGCCTTTGTCACATTTATAGTGTTCAGGTGTTTCCTCAAGACCGTACAGCAAATCGAATTGCTTGAAGACTGGCATCTGTGATTCTGTGGGAAGCATGATGAGTGTGAGGTGGATCATCCACTCAACACGTCTGGCTGAGGATAGTGCAGACACCACATCCTTGACTTTTTTCACTGACGTACAGAGCTGTTCCGATATTTAGGATGAGGATATTTGTGGAGTACTCTGCTCCAGTAAATTGTTTAATAGTCCATCGATATTTATGTTTGGATTTGGCAGGACGACAGAGCTTAGATCTGATCTGTTAGTCTTGGGATCATTTTCCCTCTCCATCAGACATTAGTTCTGCTGGTCGGAATTTAACCAGTTAAGCGTGGTAGCTTTAATGGGTTGTCAACAGGTTTAGATCCACGTGATTCCGACCCTGGCATGTTCAACCACATTCATCACTGAACCACGGACTGGCTTAAGGGTAATGGTAGACTGATGAATTATCGTCTGGAAAATGTTACAGATTGTTGTTCAAAACAATTCTGTTTCTGCTGCTGCTGTGATCTACAAAATCAAATGATAACCCAGTTTGAGTTGCAATATCTACAACTCAATTCTACTGACTGTCCCACAGTTCACACCGGGACCCATTCACCCATCAGCCCTGTATTCTATACCTAACCTGGTTTCTGATGCGGTAACACTTGTATTTTCATATTCTCATTCTCCCTGATGTCACACCTCCAATTTGTTATTTGAACTCAATCCATTTAAACTAATGATCTAAATCGTATCTCTTCCACAATGTCAACTTCTGTATTTGAAGAGAATGTGTTTCCCTCTGTTTTTCTCCCTGACAATTTTTTTAGAGCTCTGCAGTGTCAGTGATGCTAACCTTATGCAATTTCAGAGTCAAGGAATTTCTGCACCATGCGTTATTGTTCAGTTCCCAGTGTACGGCTCTCCATGTTGGACAGGATGCTCGGGCATCTTTGACATACATCAATGGAAATTGTTCAGAAACAGAAATTGCTGAAGAAATTGATGAAGATGTTGCAGCATCTTCTGGAATGAATGTAGTGTTAATCTTTCAGGTCCAGTGACCCGAGACAAAGTTCCCAGTTTCTCAAGAAATTTTGGTATATTTATTACCAGTAGCCATAGTTATTTGTTTTGCGAAAAGGTGTTCTGTGCCTATTCATTTCTGGAGGAGCTAAGCAGGTCTGTCAGCATCTGCAGAGACAGAGAAACGGCGTTAGCATTTGAAGCGCAGTGTGACATGTCTTCGTAACTGAAAAGCATTGGAAACTTGGCTTTTTAATACCTGGCCAGAGGTGGGAGATTTGTGACAAGGAAAAGAGGGCGTGGCAAAGATAAACCGGCTTTTCACAGTGGTGAACGAGAAGATGATAGAAAATGGGTTTAAATTAAAGTGTGAATGGGGAAAGGAGTTCTCTTTATTGAGTGCAAGATAAAGAAGACACAATCACACAATGTCATGGGGAGGCCAGGAGGGAGAATGTTGACTATGTGGCACTATAAAGGTCTGGCCATAAATAGATTCTCACTATCGAGATCATCACCCCCTTTAGACAAAGGATTTCAGGTGCTTGACTTCTTATTGGCACTAGTAAGCGTTTCATGCTGCCTTAGTTTTGCAATAGGGAGAAAAAAACACAAATCACAGTATAAAGTTTGGGCTGAGTATTGTTTACCTGTCATGTTTACTATAGATTCAAATTTGCAGTATTTATCTTTAACTGCTTGTTCTTGAAGTTATTATTGGATGGAGTGTAGAAGGTTGAGGGATGGCATTATAGAAGTTTCTAAAATCATGAGTGGTATGGACAGCATGAATAGCCAAGATCTTTTCCACGGGATGGGGGAGTTCAGCCGTAGAAGGCATAGGAATAAGGTGACACAGGGAAAATTTACAAGGGATGCAGGGGCAGTGTTTTTACCCAAAGGGTGGTGTGGGTATGGAATGAGCTGCCAGAGGAAGAGTGGTAGATGGATGTATAGCTAAAACATTTAAAACTCATTTGTACAAACATATCAATGGGAAACATTTCGAGGCATATGGGGCCAAATGAAAGCAGATGGGACGAGCTTAATTTGGAAAACCTAGCCAGCATGGACATTTCGAAAAGCTTCACACAGAATCAGTGTGATTTTGTGAAATCATGCAAAGTATTTCAGGAGGTGCCTGAGAATGTAACAAGTGGACTTGATAAAGGAGATCTGGTAGACACCAGGCTTTCCAGAGATTTTCCACAACGTATTACAAAGTAAAAGTTCTTACACAAGACAGAAGCTGGTAGGATGATGGATAATGTATTAACATGGGACATTGATTGGTTAGCACATCGAAATTGGAGAGTCAGGATAAATGAATCTTCATGATAAAGGTGCATCTGTTGGAGGACTACAGCTATCAGTCCGATGGCAACAGTTATTTACACTCTATACTGATAGTCTGAAGGAGGGAGCTGAGTGCAATATACATCCGAGTTTGAGGATGACACTGAGCATCAAAAGCATGTTGTTATTTAATGGAGAACGTTTCCAGAAAAAGAACAGTACAAAGGGATTGGAGTGTTCCTGTGTCTGAAACATAACGTCAGCATGCTGATGCAGCAAGTAACTCGGTTGGTTCATTCGCCAGCTTCCAGGGATGAAAGGGTTGTGTTATTGAGAATCTCTAAAATGGTGAGGTGATAATTCATTGGGGTTTAAATAAATGAGGAGTGATACTGCTCAAAATTACAAGACACAGAAGGGATTTGAGAAGGTCGATGTTGAGATGTTGTTACCATACCTGAGTGGAGTCTCGAACTCGTGGACATGGATACCGAATATGGAATATCGATTTCTATCTGAGACACAGAGTGATGCCTTCTCTCAGAAGGTAGTGAATGTCTGGGAGTCCCTAACCCAGAGAGGTATGGAGGGATACAAGGAGTCGGCAAGAAAGTGGTGTTAGACCTGGAGTAGATCAGTCATGTTCGTATTAAATAACAGGGCAAGCTTGAGGGGCCGAATTTTTGTTTGGTCGGTGTAAAGCATGCTGACTGTCGTATGAAAGTATAAAGCAGATGGAATATATTGTTAGGACAGTGCGTTGCATGGGAAATGCCCTCGAACAGGCACTTGAAGAAAACTGGGGTAAAAGTGCCGGAGTCCCGTCGGGTCAATCGTGATGGGTGGGGGAATCAGGCTGGTATTGAATGAGACGGACACCATGGGGTGGGATGGGTAGCTAATGAGGTGAGTTCAATAAGATAGCACCACAAAACTAGCTCAGCTTTGTACAGACAATCCCTCTGTCACACTCAACGAAGATGAAACTGAGCCAAATTACTGTTTTATGCAGCTCAATGTCTCGAAGACTCTGCAGTCCTCCCTCCCAGTTACAAAGCTGCAGGACAAATGCTCATTCAGAACTCTCCATCGCCTGAACTCATACTAATATACCATTCACTCATAATTCTTCATAATACTGACCCGTGTTGCATGATACTATCAAAATGTCTTAATATCAGCATTCTGGAATCAGTGAACATATCTTTCCATGACATTTTTTCTCAGTCTCCACCTCGCTGTCTCTATCCCAAAACACACGTATTTACAGTCATATAGTTCTACAGACGGAAACAGGCCCTTCTGCCCAGCTGTTCCATGCCGAACAAAATGTCCATCCACACTCATCCAATTTCTCTGCCCTTGCTTTGTATCCTTTAATATTTTCCTATCTGTGTACTTGTTCAAATGCCTTTTCAATGTTGTTATTGTACGCACCTCAACCACTTCCAGTGGCAGCTCAGTCCATATGTGTACCATACTCTGTGTAAAAAAGTTGCCCCTACGGGTTAATTTTTATTTCATTTCTCTCGAAGCATTGATGGATTTTCTCTAGTCCTCCAATCCCCAACCTTGTGAAAAAAAATGAAGTATTCACCCCGATGCACGACTCTCATAATTTGATAAGATCTAAACTTCCTGCTGTGGTTCTGTTCGCCGAGCTGGGAATTGATGTTTCAGATATTTCGTCCCCTGTCTAGGTGACATCCGCAGTGCTTGGGGGTCTCCTGTGAAGCGCTTCTGTGATGTTCCCTCCGGCATTTATAATGGTTTGTCCCAGTCTATGTTAGTATAATTAAAATCGCCTATTATGACAATCCAATTGCTCCTGCAAGTCTCCCCAGCCTCCCTGCATATTTGTTTCTCTAATTCCCATTGATTATTTGGAGGCTTATAGTGCAACCACTATAACATCACCAACCCCCTCTTACTTCTGTGCACCATCCACAAAACCTCACTCAACATTATCTCAGTTGTTTCATCTTTAAATACTGGTGTGTTATGCGCCTGAATCGGAACTATTGCTATTGAAACTGTTTCAATTTACATCTCTCCCTTCCAGTGATTTTCACTGCCACAGCACCCCTTGTCAAGGTGCAATGGAGATATAAAGCTGTAAATGGATGGGAGCTGCACATTCTGTTACTTCCAGCATTGGCTGCAAGTTTCCCCACGCTGGGCAGTGATCCAACACAGTGTTACCGAACAATGCAAAAGCCTGAGGTTATATATGAATGACCCAGTGTGGTCTGCACAGCTCCCTATGCTGGACATTTGACAAATGATTATGGATCAAGCATTGGTGTGTGCTGCACAGATAACCACTCTGGATATTGCTGGGTTGCATTCAGCAGTACGCTAGCTGGATCTACACAGTGCTCCATACTGAATGTACAATGGATGGGCTGGTTATGTGAGTTGGATTGCAATTGTGAGAGAACTAAACATCTGGCAGTGCCTTTATTTTGCGTTTTCATTCTCGTGATTAGACCCTTCAAATCCTGACTCATCTGATTAGACCCGATCCTCTGGATGAGTCATGGTGACTGTTGTTACAGCATCAGGGTCTGCAACACGACGAATAAATGGAGCAGAGGCTGCAGAGTGGGGGTCTCCGTAAAATGGCATGAGGGAATCACTATCAGATCAGCTGTGCTCTGAGTTAATGGTGGGGCAGGATTGTGTGGACTCATGAATGCAACTTATTCATCTATTTCTGTTTGCAACAGGCAAACTCCCCTTCTCTGCCAGTGCTCAAAGCTGGTGGGGAGTGAATCACCTCCTGCTGTCCCTGCGTAACAGGATCCTGGGGCCTCACAAGCCTCCAGATTTCCCAGTGCCAGCCTCGAGCAGTTGAGTGACTCCCTCCTGCTCCTGTGTCCCAGTCTCGAGCAGTTGCGTGACTCCCTCCTGTTCCTGTTTCCCAGTCTCGAGCAGTTGAACGACTGGCTCCTGTCCCTGAGTCCCAGTCTCGAGCAGTTGAATGACACCCTCCTGTTTCTGTGTCCCAGTCTCGAGCAGTTGAATGACTCCCTCCTGTTACTGCGTACCAGTCTCGAGCAGTTGAGTGACTCCCTCCTGTTCCTGTGTCCCAGTCTCGAGGAGTTGAATGACTGCCTCCTGTTCCTGCGTCCCAGTCTCGAGCAGTTGAATGTCTGCCTCCTGTTCCTGCGTCTCAGTCTCGAGCAGTTGCGTGACTCCCTCCTGTTCCTGTGTCCTAGTCTCGAGTAGTTGAGTGACTCCCTCCTGTTCCTTTTGTCCTAGTCTCGAGCAGCTGATTGACTGCCTCCTGTTCCTGAGTCCCACTCTCGAGCAGTTGAATGACTGCCTCCTGTTCCTGCATCCCAGTCTCGAGAAGTTGAGTGACTGCCTCCTGTTCCTGTATCCTAGTCTCGGGAAGTTGAGTGACTGCCTCCTGTTCCTGTGTCCCAGTCTTGAGCAACTGAGTGATGCCTCCTGATCCCAATTTGTGAAAATAGATGTCCTCCTCTTGCTACTGACTAACAGGCTCCAATCGCTCTCTGCTCACCTGCTGCTCCTGTGGAATGGACTTGAGGGACTGAATGGTCGCTTCACATTCTTTACAGCTTCTCTTGACTAAAAGCCTTTCTCCTGTTTCTGTAAAATATCATCAAATTCTGAATGATGTATTTTTGTATTTGACTCTCAGTAATTGAGCAAACAAGCTGACTGACAGAATTCAGAACCTGAATAGCCTCTTCCTGTTCCTGTTACATACTCAAGAGTCAACAGAGTCTCAGTGATGTACAGCATGGAAAAAGACCCTTCGATCCAGTCGTCCATTCTGACCAAATATCCTAATTTAATCTCGTCCCCCTTGCCAGCACTTGGCCCATATCCCTCTAAACCCTTCCCATGCACGTACCCATTCAAATGCTTTTTAAATGGTGTAACTGTGCCTGCCTCCAGCAGCTCTTTTGGTGTTCAGTCCATAAACACAGCAGTCTCTCTTTGAAAGTGTTGTGCCTCATTTCCCTTTACAAATCTTTTCCCTCTCACTTAAACCTTTGTCCAGTAATTTTCGACTCGCCTATCCTGGTGTAAAGACATTGACTGTTTACCTTATCTATGCCCCTCATGATTTTATAAACCTCTTTAAGTTCACCCCTCAGCCTCAACACTTGAAGATAGTCCCAGCCTATTCAAACTCTCCCTGTAACTCTAACCCTCCAACACCTGCAACATTCTTTTAAATCTCTTCTGCACCCTTTAAAGTTTGATAACATCTTTCCGACAGCAGGGGGACCAGAATTAAAGGCAATATTGCAAAAGTAGCCAAACCAATGTCCTGTACAGATGCAACATGTCTTGCAAACGCATAGACTCAAAGCACGCACCAATAAAGGGAAGATCACCAAGTGCCTTCTATACTGCGCTATCTCCCTGTGACAGCACTTTCAAGGAACTAGAACCTGCATCACAAGGTGACACAGTAGCTCAGTGGCTAGCATTGCTACCTCAGAGCGCAGTGATCTGGGTTTAATTCCATCCTTGAATGACTGCCTGTGTGGAGTTTGCACATTCTCCCCGTGTCTGTGTGAGTTTCTTCCCGATGCTACGTTTTCCTGCCACAGTACAAAGATATACAGGCAAGTGTAGATTGGCCATGCTAAATTGCCACAAGTACCCAGGGATGTGTGAGCGAGGTGGATTAGCCATGGGAAATGCAGGCTCAGAGGGACAGAATAGGGGTTTCTCCAGTAGGATACTGTTTAGAGGGTTGGTGTGGCCTCGATGGGCCGGATAGCCTGTTTCCTCACTGTAGGGATTCGATAATTTCAATTGAGTTCTCTTTGAGTGGCAACTTTTGACAGAACCCTACCTACATATCTTGCCCTGATTTGTCTTGCCAAAGTTCAACACCTCATATTTATCTAAATTTAACTCCATCCACCACCCCTCGGCTCACCTAATCAACTTTCACTTTGTTTGGAGATATAATTTTTCACTGTCGATTACACCACCAAATTTGGAATTATCTACAGGCTTACTGACCATAATTCATATTCTCAAATGCAAATGATTTGCATAAGTGACAAAAGGCAGTGAACTCACTATTGACCTTCGCGGCACACCACTGGTCACAGGTCTCCAAAGTCATTGAACAAATATGCAGTGTCAGGCCCTGTCTCCAATATTCAAGAAAATGTTGGATCTAAATATTGAACTCTCTCTGGATCCTAGGCAGTCTGACCTTGCTAACCAGTCTACTGTGTAGAACATTTTGGTTTTCTTACTGAGTTCCATAAAGACCACATCAACTGTCCTGCCTTTATCAATCATCTTCATCATTTCCTCAAAAACTTCCACCGAGTCAGTGAGATGTGATCTCCAATCTACAAAGCCTTCTTCAGTCCTTGTCTGTCCAAATGCGGAAACATCCTTTCTCTCAAAATCTCCTCCAACAATTTAGTCACCATTGATGTCAGGCTCACCGATCTATATTTACCTGGTTTTCCCTTCCTTTCTTAAATAATGACACTACGTTAGCAGCCCTCCAATATTTTGGCACCTCACCTGTGGAAATAAATGATGCAAATATATCAACAAAATGCAGAGAAGTCTCTTTCCTAGCTTCCCACAAATGTCTGAGATACAACTGATCAGGTCCCAAGGATTTGTTCACCTTTATGTGTTTTAAAATGTCCAACACGTCCTTGTAATATAGACAAGATATCACTATACATTTCCTCATTCTCTCGCTCTTGTAACTCCCTCCACATTAAATAGTGAGGAGAAATGCTCGTTTCATTTCCCACCCATCTCTTGAGGTTCCACATATAGGTAGCCTTACTGAACTTTAAGGTGCCCTATTCTCTCCCTAGTTAATCTTTTGCCATGAAAAGATTTGTAGAATATCTTCGATACCTCGTTAACCTTATTTCTAAAGCCAACTCATATTCATATTTTTCTAGCCCGATTTGCCAATTGACTATATACTTACTGCCCTTATCCTCTGGGGATCCACTTGATTTCAGTTCTATTTACCTGTCATCTGCCTCCTTTCTTACCTTGATCAGCGCATCAATATGTCTAGCCACCCAGTACTCCCTGCACTCACCAGCCTTGCCCCTCTCACTAACAGGAACACGTTGGCTCTGATCTCTCTAAAACCAAGTATTGATGGCCTTGCATTTACCAACCATCACTTTGCCTGCAAATCGAGTATTGCTATTAGCCTTTCACAGGGCTCGACTAACACTTTCAAAATTAGCCTTGTTCAAAGTTAGAACCTTATTGTTTACATCAAGTCTTTCCTATTCCATAACTACTTTAAACGTAATATTTATGCGTAACAGACTTGAAATGTGAAATAGACACTTCCTGCTCCTCTGTAACAGGCTCGAGAGGCTGCATGGGATCCTCCTGTCCCTGTCTAACAGCCACAAGACATTAAATGACACAGCAACCCCTGGATTACGAGAAGCCAATAAACTGTATCTGATGGAGGTTTATCCCTTCTCAGTTACAGAAAAAATGAATTCCAGGTGCCCTCTCAGTGACACCTCATACAGCTGCAGCGACAAATCCTTTTATTTTGAATGATTTTGTTGGCAAAATGTGCTAATTTTCCAGAGTTCCACCTTTTCAAGTAGCAACAGGCCAATATTGGCTGAATTGCCTTCTCTTATCCCTCTGTAAGAGGTCCACAGGACAGAATTGCTTTGGCCTGTTCCTAAGCAGCAGTCTCAATGTTCTGTATCGAGGTCATGAAAGGATTTGGTAACAGGGCATTAAAACAAGGAGTAGCCTCACACTGGTTAGTAAGTACCGTACTTTGGGTTAAGGCATCTAGAAACTTGCCCACCCGACCTTTTTTTTATGTAGCCGATCTGTTATTTTATAACTGCTTTCTTTCATAAACAGAGTGGAACACATATAGACCCCTGCAGTGTTCTGTTAATACTCTCATATACAAGGAAAAAGAAATAAAAATTGAAAGATTTATGGTCTATCTCTCAGCACCCTCATCCATTCTATCCAAAACCAGTAAATGTTCCCTTTTATAGTGATATGAAAAGTGATGTATGGAACTGGTTAACTGATCCTATTTGTTCAGTGACTGTGATTAATGCCGATCTCGATGGATACTAATTATCCCAATGGAGGGTTCCCATCTTTTAATGATAATTGGGCGCCGTTCAATGTGTTATTCCATAACATAAGAGGGACCATCACCGACAGCACTGAGAGGGATCAGCAGATCCAGAGAGAGGGGGAGGAGAGATCAGAATCTGAGAACATTAGACTGGAATGTTTCAACAATGGATCAGAATCTGAGAACATTAGACTGGAATGTTTCAACAATGGATCAGAATCTGAGAACATTAGACTGGAATATTTCAACAATAGACAGGAGTTTATCCTATTATGTTTGGCGTATTTCGACATATTATTGGATGTCATTATCATCAAAGATCTATTACGCTCTTCGCATTATTCAACATTTTTATTGTCCCTTCCTGGCTATCATTGGTGTTCCTGGTAAGTGTCACTGTCTATTTTTTTCTATAAACTAGTTATGACTGTATTACTGTTCTTTCATATAGTCTACACTTCTTGTCACTATTATTGTTCCTGTTAAAACTCTGAATTCAGATATTTACTCTACGGACCACAACTAACTACATCAATGAAGGTGTTCAATTACTGCCTCCCTCTTCTCTGGCAATGTTACTCATGGGTCTCTGTGTTGACCGACTCAGTTTCAGTAGATAACCGCAATATACTGTATCTTTGCCTTTGTTATTTAAATATTAAGAGCATGGAGGTCACTGCCTACTGTTCTGGTTACAAACTCCACTTCCTTCCAGTGTTTCCATCCCATGCCTGGCCAATGTTTGCAGCTGAAGCAGACGAGTCATAAATGTGGGAGATCCCTTTGACCATGAGCTGATTCCTGACACCATGCCCTGTCCACTTCTACTTTGAAATACTCACCACTCCACAATGTATCTCACTGACTTATTCCATCTCCTGTTTGAACTTTGAATTATAAACTACAGTCTTTAATTAAGTTAATAATCTGCTGCTGACGCTCCTGGCTTCAAACCTGTTGAAGCAAATCTGATTCGAACACACACCAACCTCCCATCCATCCGTCATTCATGTTCACGCAGATATATATTGCTATTTTTATGAAAATGCCTTTATTTTAACATTTTCAAACACTTTACCTCATCTGTCCATGAAAATTCTCTCGTTTTCTCTCTCTCTCAATTAAATAAAAGCCTGCCAGTTGTTCGTATTTAAAATAGTTTCCTGCATGTGCGTTTCTTCTCAATCATTGAGTTTCACATTCAACCACGCCAATCGCGAACGCGCACACACTCTCCCTCAGTCTCTGATGAACACACACACACAGATAGAGCAAACCTTCCCATTGTAGGCAGTCATGTGATGCAAGTATAGTTAGCATATGATAGTAAAGTTTGCAATGCTCTCCATACTGGGCAGTTACTGCAGTTTACTGAGCAACACACTAGCATGGTCTGCACAGCCCTCGATGCTGGGCTGTCATCTTGTCCCAGTTTATGTTGTTTGTGGTGTTCTGTCAAGCAGATTCAGAATTTGATGTAACAAACCATTTCAGATGATCTGACAATGCCTTTATTCAATGTTCTCATTCTTGTAATTTTACTCTCGAAGATCTCTCTTCTCCAGTTAGTCCCACTGCTGTCTTTTTCCCCATATTTCCACAACCTCCTCCCAGTTAATTAACTGCCTGTTTCTGTATTTAATGTGAATCTCTCTGTCCCTCTGTATCTTTCCCTGGCCTTGGGTTTTGTCTCCCTAGTGTATCGAGTGCTGGCATTGTGTAGCTCAGAAACAGTGAAATGGTGTGTGTCAGGCTGTTGTTCACTTCCCAGTATGTCCCATGTGATGGCCCATGGACAGGTGTGTTTCAGAAGTTATGCGACACATCCTTGTAACTTGGAGTGTACCTGTGTTTGCCAACTCAGGTGACCTTGCGATCAGTAACATAGTGAAGCTCATTGAGTAAAGGACCAGGCGTCTAAATTGTGTGAAAATGCTGTCACATTTCATTTTTAAAAAAGTTATTTTCTCTTTTTTTTTAACAAGAGATCTTAAAGTCCAAACTGCCTACTGTAAACGGCTCAAGTAAATAACTTTCAGGGTTTTTGGGTTTTAAATAAGTAGTAGTAACAATGGTCAGCTCGCACAGACCAGGCTTTCTAGTTTTTTCTTTATAGCTGTAAGTCATTAGGTGCTTGTGTCCCAGAAGGGTTGGAAGTTTTAGTAAATTATCCCTAACTGCTATTCTCTCTGAAGTTTCACTTGATGCTGTTCCCTCCTGGATTGGAGAACTGCATGTCTGAATGCACCTTGTTACCATGGGGTGTGTTTAGGTGATGTTAGTATATAGGAACAGTTCATTTGTAGAAGATACTGTATCCATTTTTCGCTTAAGGTTTCCAATAGTTAAGTTATTCTCAAATCCTCTTCATTTTGTATGGATTTTCATTACACTGTTTAAATATATTGTGTTTTAATTAATGGTGATTGGCTTGACTAGTAGCATCATATCTGGAACTGCCACTTCCCATCTGCCTTTAAAATAAGAAATTGTTGGCATCCAAGCGACTTTCTTGAAATAGTTTGAGACAGTCTGGTTGGTCTATAGCAAACTGGGGACTCTTGTCTGGTTCTAAATTGATAATTCCAAATTGGGTTTACAATTACAATCCCTACAATGTGCAAACAGGCCATTTGACCCAACAAGTCCACCCTGACCCTCCGAGGAGTGACCTACCCAGAAACATTCCTTTACCCTATTATTACACATTTTCCCCAACTAAGGCATCTAACCCACACATCCCTGAAAACCACAAACAATTTAGCATGGCCAATTCACCTGATATGCACATCTTTAGATTGTGGGAGGAAACCAGAGCATCCAGAATACTCTCATGCAGACACTGGAGAGGATGCAATGGAGACTATTTGGTTCAAAAGTCACGTATGGTAGTTGTTCCAGATGTTGAATTTTCGGTTGGTTTAAAACGTGTTTTGTGTATAAAGATTCTTTCAGTCACTGAGAGTTCTCTGCGTGTGGACGAAGTGAAGTTGGGGGTTTTACAAAAGGTAATGAAGGCAAAGCTGGAGGAATTGACAGACAAGCTGGAGTTGGAGTTGTGTTTGTCTGTGAGAAAATGAGAGATAATTACAGCGATAGCTCGGCAATGACATTTGGTGGAACCGCCATCAGACTCTTTGGAAATGGCTCGAATTCAATTTGAAATGAGGCGCCTTGAACATGAGAAGGAATTGAAACCATTTAAATTAAAATGAGAAGTAGAAATAAAAGAAAAGGAAATGAAGAAGAAAGGGAGAAAGAGAGAGAAGAAAACCAGAGATTTTCAACTTCGAAAGTTAGTAATTAGAGAGGAAAGTGGACATAGAAGTTGGAGATGAAGGTAGACTGTAGGTTGGAAAAGGATGATAGTGAGGATGAGCAATCCTTTAGTAGCCAAAAGCCTGATGGGGTTCTGTTTAAATATGCCCAGGCATTGTCCAAATTTGATGAGAAGGATGGAGAAGCCTTTTAATTTTATTTGAGAAAGTGCCTAAACAAATACAGTGATCAGTGACCATGTGGATTTAGTTGATCCACCCAGAGCTGGTAGGTATTTGCATCCCGATCAGTGGAGGTACCTGGCCAGTAGGAGGAGGTGAAGAAAGCCATCTGAAGGGCATATGAACTTGGGCCAGAAGCTGCAGACAGCGTTTCTGGAATCTAAAACAAACCTCCCTCGTTAAGCGTGCATTGAATTTGAAAGAATCAAACAAAGTAATTTTGAAAGGTGGGTATTGGTATTAAAAACAGAGCAAAGGCTATGGCACTCTTAGAGAGATTCTTATTTTGGAGAAGTTCAATAATTCACTTCCTGCAGTCGTGAGAACTAGTGTGGAAGAGCAGAGAGTTACAACGGCAAGATTAGAAGCTGAAATGGCTGATGATGATTGGGTTCAGAAATCAAAGTTTGGATTCTGTGAGAGATGGAGAAGAATGTGTGATATCTTCTTGAAACATATACCATGAGAGTAAGGTTTACCGGCATAGGCCAGGAGTAGCAGGTAAAGAGGTTATAGCATTAAGCGGTACAGAAGTATGTAATTCTTTTATGCAGAGACATGAGGAGCTATGTCACTCAGAGGGAGTATTGGAGAGATGAGAAGTGCTCCATTATGTAACGTGCGGTTGGAGTGTCCAGTGGAAACATCAACAGATTTATTCCACAATGGAGAAGGAGGCCTTCAGCTTAATGTTGGCGTTACGACATTTCAGCATTTAAATTGCAAATAACATACATGAGACAAATCTTTATCACTGATCGTGACCCCTTAAAACTTTGGGGGCATTCAGGTGAAAAAATACCAGTCTGTTTCGAGTGAGCTTATCATTGCTGCCATTCAATTTGAAATTATACAGGTGACAGGGCGAGAAAACTAAGTTTTGGCACATTCTGGAGACATGGATGAAGAAAGACAAAGGCATTCTGTGGCAGTAGTAAAATGATTGAAATCGAATCTCGTTGTGAACATTTATATGCTCAGAGTCAATATTATATAGTCATAGAATCACAGAGTCATAGACATGAACAGCATGGAAGCAGAAACTTCAGTCCAACCCGTCCATGCCCCCAGATATCCCAACCCAATCTCGTCCCACCTGCCAGCACCCGGCCTATATCCCTCCAAACCCTTCCTATTCATATACCCATCCAAATGCCTCTTAAATTGTATCAGCCTCCACCAAATCCTCTGGCAGCTCATTTCATACACGTATCACCCTCTGCATGAAAAAGGTTGCCCCTTAGGTCTCTTTGATATCTTTCCCCTCTCACCCTAAACCTATGCCCTCTAGTTCTGGACTCCCGACCCCAGGGAAAGACTTTGCCTATTTATCCTATCCATGCCCCTCAAAATTTAATGAACATTTATAAGGTCACCCCTCAGCCTCCGACGCTCCAGGGAAGTTAGCTCCAGCCTGTTCAGCCTCTCCCTATAGCTCAAATCCTCTAGTCCTGACAACATTCTTGTAAATCTTTTCTAAACCTTTTCAAGTTTCACAACATCTTTTCGATAGGAAGGAGACCAGAATTGCATGCAATATTCCAACAGTGGCTGAACCAATGTCCTGTCCAGCCGCAACATGACATCCCAACTCCTGTACTCAATACTATGACCAATAAGGTAAAGCATACCAAACACCTTTTTCACTATCCTTTCTATCTGCTACTAATAGAGGAAGATTAGGAGGTCTAAAACGAATCCATCTTTGTATATTGACAGATCATTTTATTAAAGGTGGAGTTGTGAGGATACTATCACTATAAAAAGGTTATTTTCTCTTGCTTTTTTTAAGAGAGGTTTTAAAGGCAGAGTTGCGGATCTGCTGTCTGAAAACAGTTTAAGTAAATAACTGAGGATGCCTTTAGGTTTTATTAAAACGGTGATAACAATGGAAGGGCAGTGGCCAGCTCTCCCAGACCAGGGTTTCACGTTTTGTTTTTAGCTGCAGCATTCAGAAGCTGTTGGAGATCCCAGCAGGGTTAGAAGTTTCCATATATGATCCCTAGCTGCCTTTCTCTCTGAGATGGTTGTCGATGTTGATTTCTCCTGGATCAAAAAACTGCATGTAAGAATCTGTATTTGAATTGATCTTTGTGCCAAGCAGTGTATACCAAGAAGGTACGGTATCCATTGTTTGTGTAAGTGTACCAACATATAAGCTCTCCCAAAATTTTCTTTTCTTTGATTGTATTTTAACTGAAGCATTTGAATAGATTATATTTGGCTTAATGTCGTTTGGTTTGACCAGTCACAACATATCGGAATGCACACTTCACATCTATATTCAAAATAAGGAAAGGTTTGGATCAAAGCGGCCTTCTTAAAATATTTTGCGGGGATCTGGTCTGATCCACAATACTTGTAGCTGAGGGGTTTCTGACTGACTCCTGTAATTGAAAAGTTAGTGGAGGTGCTGGGGATGGTTTTTCTGGAGGTTGTGCTGTGAGCTGCCTCAGACATTCAGTGAGACCGGAGGATTTGGTGACCCAACTTTGGATGGAGCATGGGGACTGTGGTAACAGCATCTGGGTGTGTAACATGAACACCAAATGGAGCAGAGGCTGCAGACAGTGGAAGCTCTGAAACCACGGAGTGAGTGTATGTAGGGAAAGGGATCTGCTGTATCCACTCCGGGTTTTCCAGGTGCAGCTTCCCAAGCTACACTTAACCCAGGAACAGAGTGTTGAGGGGATCTGGACTGAACAAGGAGCTGGTCACAGAGCGGTGTCACCTTCTTCAACACGACCTGCAGCTTCACACCAGGGGGAAGACGGTGCTGCCCGTGGCTATTAGGGTCAGGGTTTCATTCAGCTTCTGTGATCCGAAACTTTCCAGGCCGTAGTCAGTGACAGCTCCATCATCTCCCAATATCTCAACATCAATGTCACCATTCGGTGATGGAGGATGTATATGGTGGATGAGGTCAATACATTGCTTCTCCCTCAGCGGGAGCTGCCAGGTGTATCTTTATTTTCCCAGTATAGTGGGATTCCTGAAGGTGTATATGGAATCTGCAGAGTAGCCATTACATGGGGAGAGGTAGAGGAACTGAAGGAGCTCTCACTCTATTAATGTTACAGTGTGTCCATGCACAATACATTATGTTGGTGAATACCCCTGTCCTGAAAGCAGCCACAGTTCTTTCATTCAGAAGCAGGCAGCCGTTCCCATCGTCTACGGGTCTCCATGTAGAAAGGAATAATTGTATCTTGGATAAAGGCCATCCCCTTGATACACATTTCAAAACACCATCCCCACCACCAACCAACCACATCAAAATATTCTATGTGTACGGAGAGCAATGTGGTCATTTGGAGTGTCAATGAGCAGACGATCAGGAATGGAGCAAAACCTTCCATGTCCGAACGGGTCTCAGTGAATCCCCCAATACCCAGTATCACTGAGTCCTGTAATCCCTCTCCATTTCAGTAACATACTGCCTTCCATTATTCCTGTAAATGAAATTACAGGTTATATTATGTTGTATTGCTCCTTCCAAATTATTATCCATTGCCTTGAACTTTCTGTATCTATTTGCAGACACTCCACCCTCTCTTGATAATTTAATCTCTTGCTTATCCAAGCGACATCACCAAACTCAGTATCTGGATATCTGTTCCAAACTCCTGATCATTGATATAGATTGTAAATAGTTGAGGTCCCCGCAGTGGTCACTGTGTGACTCCACTGGTGACATTCTGACAAACTGATTAAGACTGACTTATCCGGAGAGCCTGCTTCCTGTTTGATAGACAGTCCTCCCTCTATACTGTGTAACACGGTCGAAAGGCTGAGTATGGATGAGGAGCATCAGTCAGGAATTCAACCTCTCGAACCAGCTCCGCCATTGAATACAATCATGGCTGATGTTATCGCTGCCTCTGTTCCATTTTCCTGCTATCTCTCCATCCTAAGACATTTTCTTTGCAGGAATCAGTTGAGGGAACCATCTCTGAGCTCCTTCCAACATAACAATACACTTTCTTCATTGAGTAGAAAAGTTCTTTACACACTACTCCAGTGTCATCTCACTAAGATCCTGTACAGAGGCAGCAAAAACATTACCAGGGTGCTGAAAGGTTCCCACCCAGTTTAGAGCAGTCTCAGCTCTCTAGGGTAATACACAGCATTGTCTAAAATCATTGTCCTTCTCTACTCCACATGCATAACGGGAGATCTAGAGAAAATCTCACAATAATGCTTGAGAAGAGCATGAATAACATGGCGAGATGACCTCTAACATTAATTTTGTTTAGAATCTGACTAGGCGAGGTGCCAGAGTACTGGAGAACGATTAATATGATTCCACTTCACAGTAATCATGATTTGGAAATGCCAGTGTTGGACTGGGGTGTACTAAGTTAAAAATCACACAACACCAGGTTATAGTCCAACAGGTTTAATTGGAAGCACACTAGCTTTCAAAGAACCGCACCTTCTTCAGGTGATTGTGGGGGACAAAATTGTAAGGCACAGCATTTATAGCAAAAAATTACAGTATGATGTAACTGAAACTACACATTGAAAATTACCTTGATTGTTGAGTCTTTCATCTGTTCGAAAACCATGATAGTTTAGCTTCTTCCGTGTGTAAATCAAAAAAACTTTTTTTTAAAGTTGCATTCTCAGGTTAACTGTAACAATTGGGTTAGTTACACAATATGTAGAAGGTGTTAGCGCCCTGTGTTCTCTGTCTATGCCATGATTTTAGATCGATTCTAACCTAAAAAGTCAGATAACAGAGTTTTACTGTTTTTGAGCAAAGTGCAATGTAACTCTGCAAGTACAAATTCACCCCACAAAATGTATGTGCGTATGTGGGTCTTTGTGTCTGTCTGTGTGTATGTCTGTCTGGCTTGGGGGGGGGGGTTGTAAGTGTGAGAGAGAGTGTACATGTGTGTGCAGTGATTGCAGAGTGTCTTACTTCAGTGAGGGGGTGCATGTGTGAGTGTGGTAGTGTGTATGTGTCTGGGGTGGTGGTTTGCGAGTGTCTGTGAGAGAGAGGGTATATGTGCCTGCATGAGTGTAGAGTGGTCTCAGTCTCTGAGAGGATGCATGTGTGAGTATGGGAGTGTGTGTGTCTGTAAGGGTGTGCGTGAGTGTCTGTGTGCGTGTCTGTGTATATGTGTGTCCGTGTGTATGTGTGTGTATAGGAGTGACTCTGTGTGCTTGTGTGTGTGTAAGTGTGTCTGTGTGTGTATATAGTGCAATGGTGGTCACCTGTAGTATGATGAACCCAAGGGCCCAGTTGAGGCCCTCCCTATGGGTACTGAACTTAACTATCAGCCCCTGCTTGGCTACTTTTCGCTGTTGCCTGTCCTGAAGTCTGCCTTGGAGGATGGTCACCCGAAGGTCCGAGGTCGAATGTCCTGTACCGCAGAAGTGTCCCAACTGGGAGGCAACACTTCTGTCTGTTGATTGTTGTGTGGTGCCCATTCATCTGTTGCCGTAGCCTTTGCTCGGTTTCCCCAATGTACCATGCCTCTGGGCGCTCTTGCCTGCAATGAATGATATAGACAATGTTGGCTGAGTCACATGAGTACCTGCCACGTACATGGTGGGAGGTGTCCTCACATGTAATGGTAATACCCATGTCCACATTCTGACACGACTTGCAGCGCCTACCATGACAGGGTTGTATGGCGCTGTCCTGAAAGCTGGGCAGCTTGCTGCGAACATATGATCTGTTTGAGGTTTGGCGGTTGTTTAAAGGGAAGCAGTGGAGGTGTGGGGAAGGTCTTGGTGAGGTGCTCATCCTCGTTGATAATGTGTTGCAGGTCACGAAGAACATGGCATAATTTTTCAGCTCCTGGGAAGTACTGAAAAACGAAGGGTACCCTGTTGGTTGCCACAGCAAGGTACCGTAATAACTTCCTTAGGAGATAGACACGTGCTCCCTATAACAAAGTGACAAAAACTGAACACAATACTCCAAGTGCGGCCTTACCAAAGTCCTGTATAACTGCAAAATGAATTCCCAACTTCCATACTCAATGTCCGGCCTGATGAAGGTCAGTGTGCCAAATGCCTTCTTCACTGCCCTGTCTACATGTGACTCCACTCTCAGAGAACCGTGCACCTGCATACCAAGGTCTCTCTGCCCACTACACCCCTTAAGGCCCTCTCATTCGCCGTGCAACTCCTACCTTGATTTGAGATTCTAAAATGCAAGTCATCACACATCTATATTAAATTCATTTGCCATTTCTCGGCCCACTTCCCCACCTGATTAAGGTCCTGCTGCAATTTCTGATAAACTTCCTCACTGATCATGCTCCCAATTACTTTAGTGTCATCTGCAAACTTACAAATCATACCTTGTATAATCTCAACCAAATCATAGATAACAAACAGCTATGGACCCAGCCTCCAGTCTGACAAGCACCCTTCCACAAAACCCTCTGCTTCCTACCATCAAGCCAACTGTGTATCCAATTGGCCAGTTCCCCAGCATTCCACGTGATGTAACTCTCCAGAGCAGCCTGCCATGTGGAACATTATCAAAGGCCTTACTGATATCCATAGAGACTATGGTTACCGCTCGGCCCTCATCAACCTTCTTGGTCCCTTCATCAACGAACTCCAACAAATTTGGGAAGCATGATCTCCCACTCACAAGTCTATGCTGACTGCTCTGAATCAAACCCTGTGTAAGTAATGGGTGCAGTCAATGGTATGCTGTCCTTCATTGTAGGATGATTCAAGTACATAAGTAATGCCATCTTCCTGCTGTTGTAGAGCCTTGCTGAGACTATGGTTGGGACACTCCCTACGGATTTGATCTCCTTTGTAAGGAATGATCTCCTTACCACAGACACGGGTGATGGTATCACGAGGATAGAGTGAAGAAGCTGAGTGTTTAATCAGTACAGCTGTGAGAGAAGAAGAAACAGTGACGTTAAACACGAGGATTGGCAGCGATCACTTACTTCCAAAAGAGACATTGACAGGGTGAGAAATTCCATACTTTATCAAGGATTGGTTGGTTTGATTTATTGTCATGTGTACCTCAGGACAGGGAAACGCTTTATTTATGAGCAGTGGAGGAAGATCATAGTAAACATGGCCAGACAGATCATAGGGTGGAAATAGACTTGGACAGAGTAAGGCACACAGGTTACACTGAACAGGACGTGCACTACACAAGATCAACATGAACAAGATCAGCATTATTTGAACTTAGAGAGTCCATACATCAGTCTAACGTGACCTTCCTAATAGTTTATATGCCTACATTAACTCTCCCCACGTTATTGTGCAGCCGGCGAGTGAATCTGTACTGAACGTCATGTTGTTCACAATACACAACAGCAGCCACAATACCTTCATTCTGAAACAGGTAGCCATTCCCATCCACTTCCACGCTACACAGAGAACACCAGGCTGGCTTCTCGGAGGTGGAAGGTGCCTTCTTGTGACTTCACACAACACATATGGCTTCCCTCCTTACCGCGAGAAAATCACGTTAAAGTCCCACGTGTGTATCATGACAGACGGAGCTAAGAAGAACAACGTGGAGCAGTCTGTCTGTGCAGCCTCTGCTCCACTTGTTCACCATGTTAGAGCATCAGTTAGGAGACAGCGAGGATTGTTGATGCTGAAGATCAGAGTAGACAGTGGTTTGCTGGAAAAGCACAGCAGGAGAATCGACGTTTCGAGCATAAGACATTCATCAGGAATCAGCATCAATTACCTCATTCTGCCTCTGTGTAAGTGCATTGAGGTGGGAATGGCCTCCTACTGTTCCTGTGTAAGTGACTCAAGGGACTGACTGGCTTCTTCCTCGTCCGATTGGACACGGCCAAGGGCCTGACTGGGTTACCCCTGGTTCCTGTATGACAGCTCGATGTGCTGACTGGTGTGATGATGCTATAGCTTTAAGAGGTTATTTTGTTCTGGTTTCTTTTACGAGAGAGATTGAATGACCGTTCCCAAGCTGGCTAGTTAGGACCACTTGAGTAAATAACTAGTGAGGCCTTAGGTTTATTTTAATGCAGATGGAATGGGTATGGTCAGCTCTCACAGATTAGGATTTCTGGGTTTTGGTTTCTCAGTAACATCAGAAATTATTGGGGTCTCCACCGAGTTGAAAACTTTAGTGAATGTCTCCTGGCAGTTACTCTCTATGGATTTTCTCTTGGTGCTGTTTTTAAATCCTGAATTGGAGAAATATTTGTGTCATTCAGTGTCTGAATATTCCTTTTTGCCAAGGGCTGTGTTCATGTGATTTTCCAGTATTGGAACAGTTCATTAGTATTAGGTCCTAGATCTATTATTCTGTTAACTTGTCCAATATAAATACGTTATTCTAAATTCTTCTTTCTTTGGTTTTATTTCATCTATCGTGTTTACATAAATGGTGTTATGCTTCACACCGAGTTGTTTGACCGATCACGTTGCATCTGGAACAGACACTTTACATTTTCTTTAAAATAAGAAAACATTAGAGTCTAGGCTACCGCCTTCAAATATTGTCGAGGGGTTCTGGTGTGGCCCATCACACTAGAATCCTTCTCTTCCTGAGTAATATGTTAACTTGTCCAATATAAATACGTTACGGGCGGCACGGTGGCACAGTGGTTAGCACTGCTGCCTCACAGCGCCAGAGACCCGGGTTCAATTCCCGCCTCAGGCGATTGAAAATGTGGAGTTTGCACGTTCTCCGCGTGTCTGTGTGGATTTCCTCCGGGTGCTCCGGTTTCCTCCCACAGTCCAAAGATGTGCAGGTTAGGTGAATTGGCCATGCTAAATTGCCTGTAGTGTTAGGTAAGGGGCAAATGTAGGGTATGGGTGGGTTGCGCTTCGGCGGGTCGGTGTTGACTTGTTGGGCCGAAGGGCCTGTTTCCACACTGTAAGTAATCTAATGGCACTGAATGGGCTGTCCCTGTTCTTCTCCAATAGTATCAATGGGCTGAACGACTTCCTCATATTCCTGTGAAACCAGTGAGAGGTGCGGAATGATCTCTTATTTTACTGTGGCAATCCTTTATATGAATGTTACAGACTCTTTAAAAGCACAAGCCTCAATGGAGTCCATGTCTTGCTGCACATGGACACAGACCAGTTCAGAAGCTGACAGGGGCGTCAAATTATTCTGAACATTGTGGAATCCTCAGTGACCATCCCCACTTCGGATCTTATGGTGGGGAGGGTGTGGGCGGGGAGACATTGATGAAGCAGCTTTGTGAAGAGGAAGCTTCCCTGAGGATTTTCCAAACAGGTGACCCAGGACTGAGATGATGAACATCTTCCTTTGTGCCATGTTTGACTCCAAACACTGGAGAGTTTTCTCTGATTCCCATTAAGTTCAGATTTGTTAAGCTCCTTGATGTCAACAGAAGCCTTGATATCAGGGCCAATCATTTTTACCTGACCCCTTGTGTCCTGTCAGAGAGGTGAGGGCGATGATGAATTGGGTATGAAAGAGGATTTGAGACCAAGAGCAGATCAGTCAAGATCTTAGTGGAGGACAAGGCAGGTTTGGGGAGTGAACGACCTGCCCCTGTGTCTGATGTTCACACATTCTGTTATTGGAAAGTTAGTGGGTGTTATTTTCATGAATGTTCTGTTATTGAATGTTGCCGTCAGGGAGACCAGAGGATTTTGTGAGCCATCGCTGGGTGAGGTATGGGGCTGTATTCATAATGAATTTGGGTCTACAATATGACCAGCTAATTGAGCATAAGTTTCAGAGAGGGGAAGTTCTGTAAAGAGAGATGAGGGGCCTCTTTCATACCCAGCCTGGGTTTTACAATTACATTTCCCAAATCACCTCAACGGGTGTGGGACAGTCTTGAAGGGCTGAATGATTTCCTCTGTTTCTGTGCAACAGGTTATAGAAGTAAGTAGCCTCTAAATGCTCCTGCCTAACGGGTTTAATAGGCTGAATGGAACACAGGAACACGGGATTGAGGGACAGGAGTGAGTCATTAGATACGTTGAACCTTCTCCACCAGGCACTAAGATTCTAACTGATCAGGTTGGGGTCTCAGTCCCACTTTCCTGTCTGCATCCCATTATCCATGACTCAGTTCCCTGTCAAATATTTCACTAACGCAACTTTCAATCAATGTGAACGTAGAGGCACGATAAACTTCCAGTGAAGAGGATTCGGATTTGAACGGTACTTTCAGAATTTTTCGTCATCCCTCTTATAGAATCAGAGAGTCATACAGAACGGAAACAGACCCGTTAGTCCAATCTGTTCACTCTGTTGAGATTTCAAACCTGATCCAGTCCCATTTGCCAGCATTTGGCCAATATCCCTCCTCTTTCAGATACTTTTTAAATGTGCGATTGTAACTGCCTTCAGCACTTCCTCTGAAAGCACTTTCTGTACGCACACCACTCTCTGTGTGAAACATTTATCTTCAGGTCCCTTCTAAATCATTCGCCCTCTCCCCTCCAACCTATGCTCTCCTGTTCTGGACTCCCCTACCCTGGGGAGCAGAACGTGGCTGTTCAGAATATCCATGTCCCTGATGATTTTATAAACCTCTATAATGTCACCCTTCAGCCTCTGACACCCCAGGGAGAAACACCTCAAACTAATCAACCTCTACCTAAAGCTCAAACCTCCAGTCCTGGGACATCCATGTAAATCTTTTCTGCAGAAAACCGAGTTGTACGCAGTATTCTTAAAGTGGTCTCACCAACATCCTGTACAGATACAACATGCCACCACAAACCCTATACTCAATGCTCTGACTGATTAAGCCAAATTTGTAAAAGTGTTCTGTACCGCACTGTCTGCATTCAACTCCACTTTCAAGGAACAATGTACCTGCAGCCCTATGTCCGTTTGTTTCACAACACTCACCAGGACCTTACCATTAAGTGTATCATTTCTCCCCTGATGTACCTTCCCAAAATGCGTAACCTTGTATTTATCTAAACTAAACTTCATCTGTCACTCCTTGACCCTTTGTTCCATCTATTTGTGGTCTCGTTGTACTCTGAGATAATCTACTACAGCACCTTTCTGATGTCGTCGTTAAACTTACTATCTATGGCCCCAATATCCACATCTAAATCCTTGACATAAATGATGAAATGCAGTGAACTCAGTCCTGATTCTTACAGCACACTGCTGCTCACAAGCCTCCAGTCTGAAAAATACCCCTCTTCCTTCAAGCCAATTGTGATTAGCTTCCTCTGTATCCCATGTGACCGAATCTTACTGATCTCCCAATCAGAATGTTATGAACACCTTGCTGAGGTCCATATAGACAATATCTACCAAACTGCCTTCATCAATCTTCTTTGTCACCTCTTCATAAAACTCGATCAAATTAATGAGACATGATTTCCCATGCAGAAAGCAACGGTGTCTACCCCGATCAGCCCTTACCTTCCCAAATGTATGCAAATGCTATCCCTCAGCATCCCCTCCAACAACTCACCCACCACCGACATCAGGCTCACGGTCTATAGTTCCCCGGCTTTTTGGATCACTGTGTCCTTTTCTAATCCCACTCCTCCACTGCTCACAACAAATGTTAAATGTAACCAGGTCGGTGATATGGCCGACGATATCGGTCTCAGACTGGGTCAGGAACAAGTCAGGCTGGTTGCTTTAATCTGCTCAAATAGCACATTTATGATTCAGAGCTATGTTACTCCAACTATGATGGAATGATGAATGACAAACTGTTTGGGTATTGCAAATAAAGAATCGATATTTCCCGTTACAAAAACACTGACACACACACACACACACGCACACACAAATAAACACAATCTCTGCAATTTCACATTGAACGAACCTTGTCCAAATATTAGTGTAACTCATGACAAAAGGAAAAATTGTGAGATTGTCCAAAATGTTATTCTGCTTCTGAAGATATTGTACTCCCACAAGCTGCTAGCAATGGGATTTTATCCTAGGAGAGTTGGATTTTGCTGAATTCCCTTTGCATTAGGCTGGTGGGAGGTTCCAGGTTAGCACAGTGGCTCAGTAGTTCGCACTGCTGCCTCACAGCATCAGGGACATGAGTTCAATTCCAGCCTCGGGCGACCAGCTGCGTGGAGATTGCATCATCTCCCCTTGTCTGCGTGAGCTTCTGATGGGTGCTCCCATTTCCTCCCACAGCCCAAAGCTGTATAATTCAAGTGGATTGGTCAAATAGTCCACAGTGTTCAGCGATTTCTACTTTAGGTGCACTAGTCAGTTGTAACTGTAAGGGCATGGGACGGTTACTCTTTGGAAGGTTGGTATGGACTTGTTGGGCCGAAGGGCTTGTTTCCACACTGCAGAGATTCTATCAAAATAAGAATGGTAACGATGACAGTAGAGTTTTGTTTTAGCTCGTACACGTTACTGTGATGAGGAATAATGAAGGAGAGAGAGTGCAATAGGCCGTTTCTTCTCGGGCAGATGACATTTTCTCCCTCTCTGAGTTGAATCACACAATAATGTCATTCTCCCCAAAACTGGACCATGTGAGGTCTCCTTGTACATTGTCCAAACTATGTCTCCATCACATTCCCTGTTCCATGTCGGTGCATCATTGCTGCTGTCATACACAGAGCCATACCCTGAGCAGAAAATGGTCTCGGTCAATTTGAAGGTATGTTTGTATGTCCCTGCGTCATTAAAAAATAAAATGTCTAATGTATTCAGAATACAATGAACATAGAACATCGAACAGTCTAGCATAGAACAGGCCCTCCAGCCCACAATGTTGTGCCAACCAGATTCCTCATGTATGCACCCTCAAATTTCTGTGACCATATGCATATCCAGTAGTCTCTTAAATGCCCCCAATGACCTTGCTTCCACAACTGCTGCTGGCAACGCATTCCATGCTCTCACAACTCTGTATAAAGAACCCGCCTCTGACATCCCCTCTAGACTTTCCTCCAACCAGCTTAAAACTATGCACCCTCGTGTTAGCCATTTCTGCCCTGGGAAATAGTCTCTGGCTATCAACTCTATCTATGCCTCTCATAATCTTGAATACCTCAATTAGGTCCCCTCTCCTCCTCCTTTTCTTCAATGAAAGAAGTCCGAGCTCAGTCAACCTCTCCTCATAAGACAAGCCCTCCAGTCCTGGCAGCATCCTGGCAAACCTCCTCTGAACCCTCTCCAAAGCATCCACATCTTTCCTATAATAGGGTGACCAGAACTGGACGATGTATTCCAAGTGCGTTCGAACCAAAGTTTTATAGAGCTGCAACAAGATCTCACGGCACTTAAACTCAATCCCCCTGTTAATGAAAACCAAAACACCATATGCTTTCTTAACAACCCTGTCCACTTGAGTGGCCATTTTAAGGGATCTATGTATCTGCACACCAAGATATCCCTGTTCCTTCACACTGTCAAGAATCCTATCCTTAATCCTGTACTCAGCTTTCCAATTCAACGTTCCAAAATGCATCACATCGCATTTATCCAGTTTGAACTCCGTCTACAACCTCTCAGCCCATCTCCGCATCCTGTCAATGTCCCGCTGTGGCCTACAACAGCCCTCTATACTGTTAACGACACCGCCAACCTTTGTGTCATCTGCAAACTTGCTGACCCATCCTCATCAATCCCCTCATCCAAGTTATTAAAAAAATTACAAACAGTAGAGGCCCATGGACAGAGCCCTGTGGAACACCACTCACCACAGACTTCCGGGCAGAATACTTTCCTTCCACTACCACTCGCTGTCTTCTGCTGGCCAGCCAATTCTGTATCCAGACAGCTGACACAGATACCTGTGTTAAAATGAATGTTTTGTTTTAACAAATACAGAAATTGCTGGAAAAGCTCGGCAGGTCTGTCAGCATCCAGATGCCTTTTACATGATGTAGTTGTACCAGCCTCCACCACTTCCTCTGGCAGCTCATTCCATACGCACACCATCCTCTGTGTGAAAAGATGCCCCTTGGGCCTCTTCAAAACAAACCTTTCCCCTCTCACTTTCCACCAATGTCCTCTAGTTTTGGATTCCCCTAACCTGGGGAAAAACCTTGACTACAAACCCTATCCATGACCGTTCTGATTTTATAAACCTTTACTGCTGCGAAATGTGACTTCAATCAACACGAATGGCTGTACTTTCAATAATCCCGGGCCGAAATGCTGAAATTCAACACCGACACCTGTTCTTTCTCCATCAAGTCACAATTCTAAAACCAGTTTCATCAGTTTGTTCAGATATATTAGGAGACCCTTCTGTGGGATTTACACCTGGACCTTTGTGCCCAGAGGTAGGGACACGAGCACCACTCGGCAATACCCATAAAGCTGTAACATTATTCTCCTGTGTGTTTGTTCATCAGCCTGTTCTGACACCTTCTGGTCCAGAGCTAGGAACACTACCACACAAGTTCGGGAATTGGAATCAAACCTAGAGCCATGGCTCAGAGACAGGGACACTACCTACTACACTACTATACCCAGATTTTGGGTCACATTATAAGGTGCAGCGTTCAGCTCGGTGTGGATTTATTATAATCAGGTTACCATTACTGAACTACACAAAACATTTTGTTTTGTTAAACAAGTGCAAGATCGAAATTAACTATGACCATCTTTAATCGCTATTATCTGTAGTCTGCAATATTAGGGAATGAAATCCTGCAGACACACTCTGCCCAATGAAGGGTCTCAAATAGATATGAATTACAGAACATCAGACACGGAGAAGGACCATAATTTCTGGTCCCAAAACACCGATCAGTATAACCCAACTCTCACGTGTGTCTGCCCTCTGTCTAAAACCATGAAATGATACCAGGCCGCTGATTACTGTCCAGCCTCTCCTCCCCACTGACTGTGTCTGCAATCTGTCCCTCCTCTCCCTAACCACACAAGTCAAACCAAGCTCAGGGTCTTTGTGAAAATCAAGGCCGGAGTGTGCAGGCCTCCTGGAGAGGGGATGGGCATTTTAAAATTAAACGGAGAAGGTCAGGAGGTGGTAATATCACTCACTGGCCGAGGTGTGGCAGATGGAGTTTAGTTTGGATTAATGTGAGGTATTGGATTTGGTAAATCGAACAAGAGTAGGACTTATACAATTAAACGTAGGGCCTTTGGCAGTGTTGTAGAACAGAGACCTCGGCCATCAGGTATAATTCTTTAAAAGTTGCATCTCATATAGATAATGTGGTTAAGAAGGTGTTTAACACACTTGTCTTCAATGGTCAGACCTTTGAGTATCGGATTTGGGATGTCATGTTATGGTTGTACAGGACATTGGTGAGACCTCTCCCGGAATACTGTGTCCAGTCTGGACATCCTGCCTGCTCATTCCATAGGCACACCACCCTCTGGGTGAGAAAGCCGCCATTAGGTCACTTGTAATTTTTTCCCCTCTTACCTCACAACTATGTCCTCTAGTTTTGGTCTCCACTACCCTTATAAAATACTTTGACTATTCACTTTGATATTATTGACCTTGATATTATTAAGCTGGAGAGTGTTCAGAAGTGTTTAACCTGGATGTTGCTGGAAATGGAGGGATTGAGCTATAAGGAGAGGCTGGATAGGCTGGGACATTTTTCACTGGAGAGTATAAGATGGAGGGGTAACTTTGCAGATGCTTATTAAATAATGAGGAGTACAGATAAGCTGAAGGGCTGATATCTTTTCCCTAGAATTGGGGATTCAAAACTGAGGGATATTTTAAGGTGCGGGAAAAAAGATTTACAAAAGTCAGGAGAGGTAATTATTTTAGACAGAAGCTGGCTTGTGTGTGGAATGAACTTCCAGAGGAAGTGGTGAAAGCAGGGACAGTTACAAAGTTTAAAGGACATTTAGATCAGTACATGGATAAGACATCAGTTTAGATGGTGCTGTGAGCAGCTGCCCTCTCCCTCCCCCTCTCTGAATGAATCCTTGTTGGTTTTCACCCTCTGCCAAAGCCGGTACAGTGGCGTGTGGAGGCCAGCAGAGGGTGGCATTGCATCAATTTCAGCACCACAGAGACTGCCAGACCTGTCCCACACAGAGACACACAGATACACACACAGCAATTGTTAGGACATGGCATAGATCTCATCTGGTAACTTAAACTAAACATAAATAAATGCTCAATTCGCCTCGTAAACTGTTAAATATGAGTGAGAGTGAATTCCCAAGTTCCACTGTTTAAATAAAAACAATAATGTATTTTTTAACACTGGAAGTGAACTGAAAGGCCCTCTATCTCTTAACTGTTTATAACCCGACCCCAGCTCTGTAGCGATAGACTGTTTCTGGGTCTGCCATCCTCTCATATCACAGGTATTTCTAAGCTCTCAGTTCAGAACAGCATTCACACTCTCTTAAAGGTACAGTACATAATTTCACCTTCATCCCATTATTCCCTGATGAATATCGATAAGTGGAACCTATTCGGATTTCTCTTGCTCTGTGGTTTGCCAATATTTCTTCTACTCTATCTCGTATATGTCAGGATTTTTGTTACTCCATTGACAGCTTGTCATTATTCGACTCTGTCCGTGGGAATATATCAGAATTTCACTTGCTCACACTCGTGTGCGTGGGGCAGGATTTCAGTTGTTTCATGGGGACTGTGACACTGTAACAATCTTAATGTTTGTAAATGTTACCAAACCTGCAAGAATTGTAAAGTCTATAGAGGACAGTGTGGAATTCTAACGGGACAGTGACACGCAGGTAGATGGGAATCAATGCAGAGCAGTGTGAGGTGATGCACTTTGGTATGAAGGATGAAGAAAGACAGTTTTAAACAGGCTGTGCCATTATAAAGGGCTGCAGGAAGAGAGAGCGCTGGGTGTTTCTGAGCAGGAGCTTTGTTCGGGGGTCGTTGCTATAACAGATATACCGTGAGTGTGAGGGAGCAGAGAGAATACAGTGACCCTTATCCTGAAAGAGCGGGGAAGGTTATTGATGCTTGTCCTGTATTGTTGTACACTCCTTCAGACCGCAGATACTGCACTGATCTGGGTGGGGAGCTCAGACCATGTTCAGTGTGTCTGGTGGTGTGGCTCCCTCTGGAAAGGGAATGGTCACCCTCTGTACTAGCCCATCCACCAGGAGCTCCGTGCCCCTGTCGACAAACCGTGGTGTAATTGCCCCTTATCTGCAATGCTCGGGGTAAACTGTACAGGGCAGCTCCAAACTGAGAAAGCTCAACTGTGTGCCTTTCAAAGATGGCACCAATGCCAGGGGTCATGGAATAACCAGGGGAACCCGGGCGACTCTGAGTCCCTCCAGCCATGATGAGTGGGAGAATCGGGTTGGTATTGAATGACAGGGACACCATGGGGGTGGGGGGGTGTGGGAGGGGAGGGTAGTCAATGAGTTGTGTTTGATAAGATAGCACCAGGAATCTCGCTTGGCAGTGGTGGTCAGTGCAGCTCCCCACGCTGGACAGATACGTAGCCTGTGCACAGGACATCATGTTGGTGGGGTGGATGGGGTGGGAGGAAAGGTGATGGACAGGTCACGGAGCTCCACGGAAAAATCTGTCCCCGACATTCTATATCTGACATTCCCCGGAACGTTCTGTCCCTGACGTTGTTTGTTTGTGAACGGCCGGATATCAGTGAATTGAACAAACGATAAGATCCCGAGGGAAGAGATCCCGTTCCAGGGAGAAGGAGACACTGTTCCGAAGGCCCCTCAGGCAGTTAAAGTGGTGAATATGTTTTCCCTGCGTTTACATTTCTCCACGACACAGGATGGACCACAATTTAGACCAAAATACAGGAATTCCCAAACTCCGTTTGTCTTCAGGAAACTGGGAGAGAATCCTTCAGGACAGCAACGTTTCCACCCTCGTATGAGGAACTGGGAAGGAGTGACCTGTGTCTGCTCTCGAGTGATCGAGTGTGTCGGAATGTTCTCGAAACCATCTGTCCTTATGGATGTGTCTCTGTGTGTTTGGGGAGGGAGGGCTCTTGTGGTTTATGTCACATTTTTGTCAGTAATTCCAACCTTCCCATTTGTTATTCCAGCTCCAATTATTTTAATAAATCCTGAATACAGGGACACATTTGAAAATCTCACTGGGTCCCCGATCAAACGGGTCCGTTTGCCTCCAGGCTGATGGATTATGGGTTTGTTTTCCTTCCTCACAGTTAACGTAGTGACCATCTACGTCCTGCTTTATAAAGATTGTGGATTGTCTCCATGTGTCAGACGTTACCTGGGGGCCATGGCAGCGGCGGATCTCCTGGTCATTATCCTCGACCTGATCCTGAGACAAATTCCCATTGTTTATTGGGAACAGTTTTATTTCCTGAGGGAGTCCGTCCCCGTGTGTAATATCCACGCCGTCCTGCTTTATGCAGCCACTGACTGCTCTGTCTGGTTCACCGTCACTTTCACCTTTGATCGGTTTGTGGCCATTTGTTGCCAGAAGCTGAAAAGTAAATATTGCAGTGAGAAAACGGCGGCTGTGGTTCTGGGAGCAGTGACTGTGCTGAGCTGTTTAAAGAACATTTCCTGGTATTTTATGCTCACGGCTCGGTATTTGCTGGTGAACTCCCCCTGGTTTTGTTTTGTAACAGACGCTGTTCTATTCTCCAGTGTCTGGGTCACAATCGAGTTCCTCCACAACATTCTAACCCCGTGTGTCCCATTTCTCCTGATTCTGCTGCTCAATGTTCTCACCGTCAGACACATTTTAGTGACCAGCAGAGCCCGCAGGAGACTCCGCGCTCACACCAATGGGGACGCTCAGTCTGACACAGAAATGAGAAACCGAAAAAAATCCATCATTTTACTGTTTGTGATCTCGGCCAATTTCATCCTGTTATGGTCAATGTTAATGCTGTATTCTATATGGAAACGAATGTAGGATATTGGGTATTAATCTGTGTCTCTCAAGGGCTTTGTGGTGGAATTGGGCTTCATGCTGCAACTCCTCAGTTGCTGCACAAACACCGCGATTTATGCCGTGACCCAGACTATGTTCAGGCAGCAGCTGAAGAATGTGCTGAAATATCCCTTCACCCAAATCCATCCATCCATCAAATTCCCTCATTAATTAATCCATCCGAGATTTTCTCATTTCAGTTCAGTGTTTCAGCGATGGAGCAGCCTGTCGCTATGGTAACAGACTGAGGGGAGCGCTGGTTTGTCCATCCTTATCCCACAGGGGGGTTACAGGGAAACATTTCAATGTTTCTCACAACTCAGGGGCCAGTGAGAAAAGGCACCATCCCACTGACTGTATCCATCACTTCCATTTGTAACCAATAAAAATGCTGATGAAAGCGTGCCGAGCAGCAGAGGGACCGATGTTGTTGTGTGTATTTGTGTTGGAGAAGCTGAGCTGGAGAGAGACAGACTCAGCCCAGAGTCCTGGTCCTCAGGGAAGGGGAGGGCACCGCGCCCTGAGCTCAGGAGATGGGGTTAACTCCCTCTGTACCCCTCCCCAACCCCTTTCCAACCTGGCCCCCATTTCATCTCCCCCACTCATACTACACATTTCTCCCTCTCTCTCCTGCACACTCACTCTTTCTCACAACCTCCCCCTTTCACTCTCCCTCGTTCTCCCTCTCACACCAACCGCCCCAAACCCGGTTTCTCCACCTGCCTCCACTCTTCACTTTCCCCTCACCGTCACACTCTCTGTCCTGCCCATCTCTGCCTCCTCCAGCAGTTCCATCTCTACCCCATCTCACCCCAACCCCTCCACCACAAGCAGCCTCACGACCAACCATACCCCACCTCCAGTCTCGGGGTCAGAAGGAGAGGGAAGGAGCAGGGAGAAAGAGTGTGTCTGAGAGAGAGGGAGGGAGGGACAGGAGGGAGAGAGATTCAGTCAGAGAGAAACGGAGGGACGTGGGCAGAG